>NC_069131.1:31020017-31331299 GCF_026914265.1 Mya arenaria
GAAATTTCTTATATTTATTTAAATTACAGTAGCATTAGATTTTCTAAATATATATATATTTTTATACAGTTTCAACTATGATGTATATCCAGTTGTACATGTTTCCTCTAAAGATTAAAACACTTTTGAATTATATAGGAAAATTTAATTGATACATTTATTCAAACTTATGATAATATAAAAAACACACACTACCATGGTTGATCATGTAAACCTTCATACTATCTTTTTATAGAAATAAAGTGAATCTTTTGATATTTCTGAATACATTTATTTTTACTTTGACTGGCTCATGTTTAAACACAGAATGCTACATAAAGTGTATACTCCAGTGTATACCGTAACATGATTGAAATAGATAATAGATAATATTTACATGAAACTCTGAACACTTAACCACTATGGCAATCTGCACCAGTTAAGATACTTTTTGTTGGATAATGTGTTTTGATGAGACGAGCTTGTAAAATAGCTGTATTTCTGTCATTTTGTGTATTTGAAGCATGTCTGCAAATGTAGATTTTATCATGTATTTTGAATGGATCTGAAATACTGTTTATTTAATTGTTATTTCAACGATTGACACAATAAAGATGGATTTATGAATTGTCTTCATACAAAAAATCCAACCAGTCAAAATTGTATTTTCGAACTGTTTCCCAATACAATAACTCTCAGTCACAGTTTTGGTACATAAACGTATGAACTTTACTTGTTATCTGAACTAAGGCCGGTTGTTGATGATGGAATAAGTCATCATCATCACTCTCATCATCATCATCATCATCATCATCATCATCATCCACCACACACACCACCACCACCACCAACTTCACCACCTTCATCATCATCCACATCATCAATCATCAGCAACATCTACGCATCATTATCTCGTCATGATCATTGTCGTCATCGTCACATCATAATTAGTATCATCTTCTTAGTCGTCGTCGTCGCATTATCATTATAATAATCATAATATTCGTCTTCGTCGTCGCTGCATTATCACCATCGTCGGCATCGCATCATCATTATAGTTTCGTTGTCGCATGTTTATCATTAAATCATCATTGTCGTTGTCGTCGCATCATCGTGACCATCATCATCAGCACAACGCTGCACGTTTGCTTTTACTTTACAGAACATTCATAATACGCATACTATAATATTTCACTTATCAAAGATGAATTTAAAGTAAAATCACCAGCCTGAAAAACAACGTATTTTGTTGTTGTCCAATTTTTATTATAATTACACAAATTTTAAATAGAGCGTCGGAACCCGCCACTGCCTCCATCACAAAAAATCCCGGATGATGATGTACTTAAGATACAATTGTAACATAAATAGCAGATGGTTAATCAGTATAGAGACCACGAGTTTGTATCATTTGTGTCAATTATTATAAAAAGGAGAGTTACATTAATTGATTCCCTTCAAGAAATTATCAGTATTATTATTATTATTATTATTATTATTATTATTATTAATATTATTATTATTATTATTATTACTATAATTATCACTAGTAAAAAAGACAGGTGCGCTCATCAGATTAATGTGACGTAACGTCATTTCACTTCAGACTGGGTCACTCGCTTTAACGCTGTGCTTTATCGTTATATTTTACGTACGACCGGAGAGTTTACGAGACGTTTCTGAAACGCCTTTATGATTATCGTTAAGTTGGTCGTTATTATGATCGTAAATTTACGATAATTGCAGATCGTAAAATCTATCTGAAACGCACCCCTGGAGTTGCATGCGGTGGGGAGGATATTTATATTTTCCTCCATCCAGGATTTCAGCAATGGCGAAGCGCGATCACGTGATATAAAACACGCTAGCGGTAATCGTACCCTAAAATAATAGCCGATCGCTGTCTCAAACGGATTTAGCTTCCCTAAAAATAATTTGAGCCTGATATCTTAATCCCTGGAGTCCTAATTCATAATATATATAAATACCAGGGTTTCAGAGTTCATTGTGCAAACCGTAACGTTGTACAGTGTAAATGTCATTTATTTTATAAAATGACGTAATATCTAAATACATGATAATATCAATTGAACACAACCGTTTTACACCAGGGGGACAATAATCCTCCAAAATCAACTAATGAATTATACCATTCAAGTTGACGCCAAAATCAACTCATCCTCTGGACATATCTCTTTATTAAACATCCATAACATAGGCGTCAACTTTTGTACAAAAATAAATGATAATTGATCTTCACGTTTTTAAATTTTATTTACTTTTTAATGGAACAGTGGGTTTTTGTTATGAAAAAATATCTCTATTTTTTGATGGTTTGAAATTAGAACCGCATTTTAAATTCTCATCTATCATTTAAGGCGTTCGCACCAGTCCTTGTTTTTGTTTGTCGTTCGGTTTTGAGATAAATGAACTCTATTTCATTTCCAGCTACTTACTCTAAGTAAATGGCACCCCATCTTATATTCCGAACTACTGTTCCTGTCTTCGTGCCAAAAATAGAGAGTGGGCCTGTTTTATTTGCTTACAAAGTGTCGAAGGCTCGTTGACTTATACTTATCGTTTTTCTGTTTTCTTACTGATGTATGTTGGTGGAACTAATTGAACATTAATTTATATTTAATGGAATCTCTTATTGACAATAAAAATCAGTAACTTGTTTAATGTTGTTCTTTGGGTTTTTTCAATATTTTCTTTAAAGTTCTCAAAAAGAAATTGGTCCACATCTACAGTATTGAAACTTTCTTGCTGTACTTTGATTTCTTTTCTGGGGTGGTTTGTCAGTCTGTAATGTTTATCAGAGATGCAATCGTTTCCCCAGATTCTGTATTTAAAAAAAGAAATTAGTTTTTTAGAACAAGAGAAGCAAGTCTAACACAACAAATAAAAACATGGTGCCGAGTTGTCTGCAATGATCGTCTCACTCCAGCCAAAATAATCAAATAATAATTCACTAAAATATTTCACTGTTTCATCGATACACATACAATCAAGTAATAATCATGAATAACACAGGTCTTCATAAATGCACTGTTAGTGTTTTAATTGTTTTATGATTACCAAACAAAGCACGAGCATGCGTTGATAAATATGAAAAAAAGCAACAAGTACACTCATTATACACCTATTTAACACTAAAATCGCACAATGTTTTTTCGATGTTGTATTTCTAGATTTATGATCATCTTTAATATTAAAAAAATAAGATATTTGAATCATTCGATATGTTTTAAAATTTTGTAATCATATCATCTCAAAAGATTTTTTTTTTTTTTTTAAGAAAACATACTTCACGGTAATAAAGAAATCTTGACGTGGGTAATGTCTGTTTAACATAAGGAACATGTTTTTTTAATTCATAAGCAATTATTTCATCGTACAGGCTCTCCAGTGATGTAAGAGAAATGTTGACGTGCGTAACGCCAAAAGTATAAAACGATTTTAATTTTGATTATAAAAAGCATGTTTACTTCGTGATGGAAAGGTCATGTGTTAAACATATAGCTTTTGTGTTTTTATGCAAGAAGATAGCATCCGGGATGTAAGACAGGATGTCAGGTAAAAAGAAATGGATCCTGGATACAAGATAAATTCGCAGGAAGTTAAGTGCCTCGATGCAATATCCCACGCCTTAGAAAAGTTCGTTGTTTAAAGGCCAAATTGATACGGTTAAACGTCCACAAAAATAAGACAGTTTTGATATTGTGATATAAATATATATTTATATCGAGGGGTGATTGCGAAAAGGTTCTAAGTGACAAAATAAAGAAGAAGATAGAACCTTTTCGCTTTCACACATAGATTTGTAAGTAGGTAACACTTGGAATTATTTAAGAAGCTTGTATTAGAATATAAATAAAATTATCAAAAATGTAATTTGACAAAAAGATAATTAACATATATCAGTCGACAGAAGGAATCGGGATTAAAAGCACAATGCGTTGATAACTAACTGGCAAAACTGTTTGCTCAAATAACATGTTATTGACGAAACAACAAGTAAAAAAGGCCGGAACTATAAAAATAGATGTCAGCTTATGAATGCTTGTTTTTAAAACTTTGGAATTACTTACTGTATGTGAGTGACGCACATGTTATATAGGATAACTAGTTGTAAATAGGGTTTTCTGACATTGATCACATTCCATTACATAACTGGGCCTTTAAAATGTTTACAATACATATCGGAGAGGGCGTTAGAAGAAACATTTCTCACAAACAGAGGGAGGTGTCCATACACAATTAGTTTTTCGAGGGCTCAGGGCAATTTGGCATGCAGCTTTCAATAGACATGTCGTTCTTTTTCAAATTGTCCTTCATTTCATTTGCTTGTTGGAATAAGGAGAAATAGCGATTTCACCACTTCTGAAACTAATCGGATTTGCCCTAAAAAAATTAAAATGTAACATCTATGGACCATGTGATATTTGGTCACCATGGACCCGCTGTTCAACTGTTCCTAAAAGAAATTTCGGAATTCGAACGCGACTGCGCCGTTGTTATCAACAGCAAACGACAAGTGATTGCGATAACTTTGGTGGGACAAAAAAATGTTGAAATCCAGAACGAAGTGTGTGAGGGGTTTTGTCCGATAAATTACAAGACTACAAGCACAAGCCTATGCTTAAAAACAAATACGGAAAAAAGAGGCACCATGTAGCGGAACAATTCTGTGAAGAAGACGGTGGGCATATTATTAACATTGACACCCAAAAAAGATTTGAGGCTGCTAACTCGGTTGCAAATTAAAGCAGTATATGGGTTCAAGGGAAAAGTTCTTAACAAGCCGGACTCTGGCAATACATGGTCGGTGAAGACCCGGAATCTCACCCGTTCTTTAAATGGGAGTTCTATGATTGTAGTGATTCAAGTTACATTGTAATTTGTGAAATAAGACAATAGGAAGAACATGTTGGAATAAATATGACATTGAAATGACATTACATTCAGTGTGTGTTTGTTTATAAACATAATGCATATGACTGATTTTAATACAGAACTAAATTATAGGGAGTCATTTTTCCGAAGTTTTCGGATGAACATAACCCTTAGGGGATATTGCGCGATGAGTAAGGATGTGGTCAAAGTTGGTTGATGGAACAAAATCTGATTGTACATAGTGTTTGTGCAATGTGTTTGAATGCAACTCCAAATAAAACAAGAAAAATGTTGATGCATAGCATCAAGTCGGCGCAATGAAAATTAGAAGAAAAACGTGCGTGCAGATAACCAAAATGTTTATGCTCAAAGGATATGGTTAATTATATCGTTACAATAGTTTAAGCCCGGAATTTTAGATATTCTGTTTTATTTTCCCAACTTAATCCTCCGGTACAAACTAAATTATAACAAAAATATACATATGTTTCTTCGGAAGAAATAGAGTCAATGGTCTAATACATAGCTTTTAATAGCATGAAATTCACCTTTTATTTGTACCGGCATGTTATGTGAATTCCTTGCTTTATATTTTGTATAATTTTTGTAACACAATTCACTCATATGAATATATAGAACGGGGATAAAAATACTATACATCAAGAAGGAATTATCTGGAGTTAATTCTTTCGAATGACATTTTCAAAACAAACAATTAAGCTCAAGGTTAATTTTTCAAAACTCGGCATTTTTGTTGCCACCAAGGGAGATTACTGCGTATGAGGTTTACAAACATAAAGGAGATTGTTATAGTACCGTGTAACCTTCATCTATTTTTTATATCAATCGGAACAACTCGGCCTGTATCTATCTCGGAGATGGTCGTGTTGTTATGATTGAGTTGGTATTTGAAATCAAAATTTTCAAAATGATAAGTAAGGCTATTATAATTTAAGGCTTCATCATCAATTAAAGTGTAAAGTTTTATAAAACATACTAAACTTCATATTTTATCATGCAACGTCGAAACTATTGAAAGCATTGTTCTGCAATTTATGAACTAGTCCCTAAGTCGGAATATTTCTAAAGTAATATCAAATATAGATGGCGCCCTTCTTGGCGCCGACTAATAAGCATGAGACCATAATCCAAATGATCGATTAGTTTGTTCACTGTTCATTAAAATGAACTGTCGTTTTCTTAATTGTGGCGGGGATTGTAATTCTGCATTATACATAACTTTTAACACTGTTTTGTATGTAAGGTGGATTGTTGTTTGCTTTAATGATAAACATATCTCTTGCAAATTGATCTTTTAGTAACACCATAGCTTTAGGCAGGCGTGTGATATGAAGTTATGAAGAAATTGTGACTAAGATTGTACTTTGTGCAAAATACCGCGAGAGCTACATAAAATTTGAAATTGTGCATTGTTTTTCTTGGCTTTAGTTACGACGCAAACTTTGGATTTGTATATGTATGGTAATATACTGTTACAGGTGTTGACATGTATTCTTCTCAAATTTTAAATAAACCTTAAAAGTTGTAAACGGAGGTTTGGGCAACACAAAGAACAGGGTTTACAGTTTTAACTTAAAACTGTAAACCCTGTTCTTTGTGTTGCCCAAACCTCCGTTTACAGTAGAGTTGTATTAAACAACATCGTTTACAATAAACTAACAAGTATTGAATAGCAAAAGTGAATGACGGAAAACAGGTCAATGATAATGTTATACTACTAAAACTATCTTAGCACTGACCAAACGGTTGTCTGATGTAGCTGTTCCTGAGCAAGAAACCTAAAGCAATTGCAGAAATACGAAATATAGGTACACATAACACAAAAAAGATCAGCATCGTCTCAAATTAACGAAACGTATCGTTAAAACAGATCTTTTGAAATGTCTTGAAGTGTTCTTAATTGTTTTGACACACAACTAAAAATGAAAATGATATTTTTTTCGGACACAAGTAGTTTGATAAACAGCAACCAGTGGTACACATATAGAGAATATTTGATATCATACTACAGAGACAAAATCTTAGATAATTACGCAAACGAGCGATCATCAAAGGAGACAATTACTGATATTATAAACGGAGCAATAAGTGAGAGTCACGTCTCTGGAAGTATTGAGTACTGTGCTTCAGTATGTATGAGGTGTTTGAATAACTCCATGAAACAGTACAGTTTTACATACTTTTGTTTTGCAATACTTAAATGTTGATTTTTTTTATTTCACTTCATAATGATAGCTTGATGTTGAAAAATACTTTAACCTAACTATGACATACTTGCATACAAACAAACACAGTTTCTACTTATCATTAATTTGTGAATAATTCATATTTCTAAACAAACGTTCAGATTTGATGTCTTAAATTCGTAGTGTGGATCCGTATATCATATATCGCACATGAGAGTACTGAAACGTGCTAATACCCTGTAAGTACGTTGCTCCATTGCAGTCCCAGTGAAGTTCAAGGGCACACGATGTTCGTAATATGACTTGGGTGTTATGATGAGTTTTGAGTGCCTATATATCTAATAATGTCGTACAAACTTCGACATCATCAATTTATATAATTATTTCCAGTAGTAAGAGCTTGAATCTCAGATTAGCCTATGATGTTTATTTTGTACCAATAAAATGAAAAGTATTACGAAACAACGTAAAACAAGAGCAAACATTTTGAGAAAGTATACTTGTTTCGTAAATGACCCTCGTACATATCAATTGTTACAATCACACACATATTTTCAATACAGTTGCTCTTATTTAAAATACATATCTAAAACAAAAAAGCAAGTTTATTGAATCCATCGTAACTTTTAGGATTCGGTAATTATATCATCTTCCAGGCTTTTGATTTCTCCAGTAACATATGTTTGATGATATAAACGAAAAAATCGTTGACATGGGTAGAATATGATTAACATATGGAATATGTCAAAATGTTTTTTTTTGTTGTTTTATAAAAAACATGTTTACTTTACTCTACTTGATGGAAACGCCATATGCTTAACATAAACATAAGGTGCTTTTATGCAAGAAGATGATATCGTCTCGGATCCAAGACAGGATTTTACAAACTTATACAATCATAACAATCATCCTGGATTTAAGGCAAATTAATGAACTCGATGCCCCTTCCCACGACCTGAGGAGTTTATTGTTTAAAGGCCCAATCAACACCAAAATCCATGAATATAATATAAAGCGTGTTTGGATATTGTGAAATATATGTTTATGTGTAAATAGGAACAATTGGAATAATTCAACGCGTTTGTATAAGAATAGAGCCAACATTAAACAAATCGACAACAAGATAATATAGACATACATGTCGACAATGGGACTCTGGATTAAAATCCCAATGGGTTGATCTCTTAAACAAATGTTTGCTTAAAAACAAACATGTTATTCAAAGGGAATAAAAAGTCAGAACTACAATGACAGGTGTCAGCGAATGAATGTTTTTTTTATTTTTTTTTATTTTGTTAGAAACTTGGAAATTAAACATATACTGCATGTGATTGAAGCACGTTCTAGGACTAATAAAAATAGTTCTCTAAGATTGATCACTTTTCATATACTAATTGCTGGACCTTTAAAAGTAAAGACTTAAAAATGTTTACAAGAAATATCGGAGAGGGCTTAAGAAGAAACAATTCTCACAGATAGATCGTTGTATCCCTGCAGAATATTATTTTGAGGAAACCTCAGGACGATTGGGCACGCAATTTTCAGTCGACATGTGGTCGTTAGTTTTCAAAGTGTCCGTCATTTCAGTTGCGTTAGCAAATGTTGCAGCTATTACAAACGAAACATATGATATTTCGATTCCATTTGAGGAAGCAAACGAACAAACTTTGTTGGAATTAGGAAAAAAATCAAATTCACCTCTTCTTAAACTAATTGGATTTGCTTTGAAAAACTTAAAATGTCGCATCAATGTACCGTGTGATATTTGGTCGCCATGGACGGTCTGTTCAAGTATTGCTAAGGGAACTTTCGGACTTCGAACGCGAATGCGCAATTGTTATCAAAAGCAAACGTCAAATCATTGCGTTGACTTTGGTGGGGCAAAAACTGTTGAAAACCAGAATGAAGTGTGTGAGGGGTTTTGTCCTACAAATTACAACATTACCAGCACAAACCTATGTCTACAACGAAGTAAGGGAGCAATGAAGCGCCATGCAGCGGAGCAATTCTGTGAAGAAGACGGTGGGCATATCATCAACATTGACACACAAGAGAGGTTCGAGGCTGCTAGCGCGGTGGCAAATGCAAGTTCTATATGGGTTCAAGGGAAACGTTCCCAACAGGCCGGACCTTGGCAATACACGATCGGTGGGGACCCGGAATCTCAACCGTTTTTCAAATGGGATGGGAGTAATCCAGATAATGGTGCCAATGATCTGTATATGTTTTTTTACAACTCAAAGTTCTATGATATCAGCGATACATCAATAACTGTTATTTGTGAAATCAGGAAGTAGAATAACTTTATCTTAAAGCATTCATTTGCTGTTGCTACTCGTTTTTCATTTGGCTAGAGACAACGGAGAGGCACATCAAATGGAAAACACAAAGCAATGATTGGCAATATCTGGAGACGGCCAAACGAACGACGTATCTAATGTCTGAGCGAACACCGCTAAATAGTTTTAGAAGGAAGTAGTGAGAATTCAATGTGTATGAAGGCCTATTAGTTTAAAAAAATAACAAAATGGCATAACAAAGGGCAAAAAAGTACGACAGTTCATATTATTTATCAACCTTGGCAGTGGCGCTGCTCTATGTATGACTATGAACATTGACATTGTGTTTTATTTAGTTGGATTAAATCGTCTGTAATTCATGTTATACGCTATAAATGGCAAATTTACAAATATATGTATATATATATTTTAATAAACAGTAGAATTCATTGCTTGATTTGCCTATACCTGTTAAAATAGTCAAACTATGCAAATTGCAGTATATAATATTGTGATCTTGTTTTTTTTATTTAAAACACGAAACATAAAATTATGTAGAATTAAAATTTGATACTTTTTATCATATAAAAATAGTATGAAAGAAAGAACCACTTTCAACGTGCTCATAATCAACTTGAACGCAACACCGCTGGCACAAAGTGCTGTAATGTTCTATCGAGAACGTTTATATCTTTTATTTGGCAATTTGACCCATAGATTACTTTTTGACCCCACATTTACAAAACAGTCATTGATACCCACATTCTGAGCAATGTAAACAGGGCTTTCCGAACATTTTAGTTTCCTAACTGTTTACTTGATATATCCCATTATTGAAATTTGTTTCGAACAATAGAAAATTTAGAAAAAAAAACTTTTGTAGACAATGCTTGTTTATATAAAGAGTGTTAATAAGGTTTTCGAAACATTAAATATATTTATCTACTGTATTTTCCTATCATCACTGAATCTAAAAGCTGACCTCATTAACACATATTCTGACTGCAGTTTATGACTATTTGCTGAAATATGGGACTGACACGGTGTAAAAAATCAAAATGTTAATGACAGGAACCAATTATAAAAGCTTACGAACTCCTCAAATGTGTCTAGGTGATATGCGGTATCATAAAATATAAGATTGTTTCTGGCAAAAAACGAATGCTACATGAAAAGTTCATAACACAATTGAAAATACGTTCGTACAGTGAACAATTTTAACGACCATCGTTGACGCCACTGTGAATACCGATTATCTTTATTTTTTTATTTTTCCTCTGTATACAATAACCCACTTCCTTCGACTATAAATTATAAGACAAAATGTCGAAAGCTCATACACATATTTGTACGAAAACTGTAAATTTGAATCAACTGGTGGCTATCTTGGACGCCATATTGAATATATCGAGTGCCCAAGAATGCAGCTAGGCCATAAATTGTTTTTTTTGTATTAGTGGGTCTAGGCTTGCATAATATGCAGACACGTTTTCTACACACCGATATGAAATGTTTGGTTAAAATAATCCACCCCTGGGCAATTGCTATTCAAGCAGAAATGGAGGACTTGGCAGCATGTTGTCAAATATTTTCGTCTACCATCATAAAATTATTATAAGGTTAAATTCTGGGCCTGTATTCAATATGGATCTTATCCTAAGACATGCCTCATGATTTCATTCATCTTATTTTTGGCTTAATATACAGACCAATCGAAACACTACGTGTTTAAACTTTATTTAAATTCAATCTAAGTTGCTTATTGAATACGGACTCTGGACCAATGTATTTAAGTCCACTGGTGGCAGTATTGATCAATGATGACGAAGCTTATTTTATCTTTCACTTATTATTCATTGTTATTGATCAGTTATTAAATTTCAAAATATTTGTAATCAACTTGAACATAATGATCAAAATGGCGTTTAGTTTTTGTAGATGACCTAACGATATTTGGCATGTCTTCATTTAATTTTTCCCAGTTTTTTTATCATAAAAAATATTCAATAAAATTTACTTAGCTAAGGTGTATAACGTTATACCCACCATAGGATATACGTAAATAATCTCAAAGGTTAAGCTATTTCAGTAAGCGATTAAACATTTTTAATCTTTTTAAACGTATTTTTCTTTTTTACTCCGTGATGTAGGAATATCAAGCCAATTTTGGACAAACTGATCACAATTTCTTTGTTTTAGCGTGGGCAAAGGGTTTTTATTTAGTATAATTCAACTAAATATTACTAAAATATTTCAGTCAGTCAAATAGACCTCTGATGGCTGTCTCTGAACGACTTTATTGTACCTTTTAAGAGCTAACAATGTGGGTCATTCTAGATTCACTCGTTTACAGGTGATGTTTGTGATATTTTCACCGTCGTTATTTCACTTAAAAATTTCCATATTTACCGGAAAGCATGAGAAAAGTAAACCAAGATGAATATTTGTATATAAAGTTGAATTTGTATCTCAAAAAGGTCAAATAAAAGTTATTATCACAAAATAAGTAGGTCTTTAAAATTGTTTTTGCCTCTCAAATAGAATGTAAGTATTATAATATATTTATGAAATAAAATGGGTTTTATGGTACATCAGGTGATTTTGTTCCTTAATGAAAAGTTGTAACATAAATATTGATTTGTTATTTTTTTATTTGTTTTAAAGCGATATTAACAAAGTGAAATATCATCTATCAAAACTGAACTTGATCGGGAAAGGGGTAGAAACCTTCTTGGAGACTGTATTTTTATACCAATAATCAACTTTATAATACAGACCGAAATGTCACCAATCAGCCTCCAAATGATGGTAGACAAAATGATCGGCACCATGCTGTCAGGCCATCCCATTCCCGTTCGCTATGCGCATGTACATACATCTTCGTTTGTATTTATTGGCTTGAAAGTGTATCTAGAGAGCGGAGCACTGACCATTGTGTTCAACATTCAACTTTCTGAATCATATCACTGTAATTCGGCATTTTACCAACGTCTGTTTTCATTTTAGCTCGTCGGTTTTTTTGAAGAACAAAAGTAAAAGTATTGTCATAGCCTTAGTGCTGTTGTCGGCGTTGTAAGGATCGATGTGCCAAAATGCGACATCAATGGACAATGTGATTTTTGGTCCCCATGGACGCGCTGTTTAAGGGAACATTCGGACTTCGAACCCGTATGCGTTCTTGTTACCAAAAGCAAACGTCCATTGCTTGCGGTGACTTTGGTGGGGTATAAACTGTTGAAAAACAGAACGAAGTGTGTGAGGGTTTTTTTCATATGAATTAAATATTACAAGCACAAACCTATGCCTAAAAGGAAGTAAGAAAACAAAGAGGCACCATGCAGCGGAACAATTCTGTGAAGAAGACGGTGGGCATATCACTAATATTGACATGACAACCAAGAGAGATTCGAGGCTGCTAGCTTGGTTGCAAGTACATATTGGTTATGGGTTCAAGGGAATCGTTCTCAACAAGAGCCTAAAAGTAGGCGGTCGGTGTGGACCCGGAATCACAGCCGTACTTTAAATGGGACGAGGGGGATCCAGATAATGGTATCAATGATCTTCGAGTTCCATGATAATAGTGATTCATCTCGCATGATTATTTGTGAAATCAGGTCAAAGATTCAATATATCTTCACGCAATATTTTTGTTGAGACATCACTTAGATATACACTAGAGGGAACCACAATGCAATTCTTAGCAACATCTAGCAAACACCGAACAAACGACGTACATAATGTCTGACAAGATGGAGCAAACACTTATGACATCATATGCAAGTGTGAGTTTGGCTATTGTTCCTGTTGTAGATATATGTTTGCCCCTTCATAAACAGTACAGTTAAAGATGCAATCTTGCTCCTAAATAAAATTTACCAAAATTTATTAAGTTGTTTTAATATATCAAAAGGATGAATAAATGTCGAGAACAAAGGCTCATATGAAGGATACCGTTTAATTTGAAAGAAACCTGCAGAAAACACGGTATTTCTATGAAATAATAGTATATCACAGTAAATATTTTATCACTCACCAATCAGGTTTTTTTTTTTTGCGTTTTCAGCTATTAAGTATACATGTAAAAATATTGCTGTGTGAATAGTATTGTTAGCTGTTCAAGTACGACTTGGGGTATTCACAGAAATTGAGCACACCCATATGCCTCAAAAACAATAAAGTTGTGGCAGAACGGATTACAACAAAAATGCTTATGAGATGTTGAAACCATTGGTATATTTATATATGTATATGCACTCTCGCATTTATCATTTATTGCCATGCCATGTGTTATGTTATTGTAATAACGATGAACTGAATATGTTCAAGTTAAAAATAAATGTTCTGTTCTGTTCTGTTCTTTTAATATTTTAGCATTCACCAATCATTTAATATTTTCGTGTTTTCAGCTATTATATACACGATTACAATCTTGTTATCAGTGATTAATATTTTCCATAAATGCATCATTTTGTAAGAAGTTAAAGGTTTATCACTCAAAATGTATGTTTGTTATACATGTGCATGTATTGATTTTGAATAAGAGTGTCACTTAAAAAAAGGTGCATGTTTGGATATAAAGCACAGCACGCTGCGGTAACATCATATTTTGGTTTAATCACGAACAACTCCAGCAGTTTTATACTGACAAATGTGGATTAAAAATAGTACAAAGGCGTAAAATCATCGGCCCTTTCAATTTAGTGTTGGTCGTACTGTATATATTAGTCACTATAAATATAGACTCAGGAATCATTTAAATTATACGGAATTTCCGCGGTAGCGAATTCATAGCTCTGTACAAGGTGTTTTGGTGTTGATACAGAATTGGTTTCAAATTGATAAAAATTAATTGTGACATTTCAGTTTAATATTGTTTTTACAAAATCCCGAGGATGGAGCCGAATATGTGGAAATGATGAACATCACACTGTTGAAGACTTCATCGACGACAAGACGTTAGAAACCGCCATGGCCGGTTGATATTCAGTCTGTTGTTATTGTTCAGACTGTTCCGGATGTTATGATCGCTGATCTGTACAGTTTGATTCTGTGCGACACTTTCAAAGTTCAGATTTTGGACAAGCCTTTCAAAGTACTACAGTTTTAAAAGAAACTGAATACATAATTGGTTTAAGGAAACTAGATTTATTACAAATGTTTGTGTTATAAATCAACTTATTCCTACCAATCCGGTTAAGTGCAGTTGCAATAAAGTAGTATATACATAAAATCTTTAAGTGATTAAAATAAGTTAAAACAATTCTGATCAATCACAAAAACAATTGAAAAAAAGAAGGTTTTAAAATATATGCAAAAATTGATATTAACAATAAATCCCTGTACATTGCGATGCGAGGGTCCTCTATGCCATCTTCAGACTTCATGTTGTTCATAATGCTATAGATAGATTTCAACTCATGGCGCAATTCTTGAACCATCATTTCTCCTGGCCCGCACAACCACTGAAATAAAAAGGTAGCCGTAGCTGTCGAGAGAGTCCACAGTGCGCCAAACCTGGAACACTTGGAATAAGTGTACAGAATCTCGGCGTGGCTCAGCCTCTGGACATCTCTAATTATTTTCCATCCTGATTTCAAACCAGGATGTTACGTCAATTGTAAGTGATAACATCCTGGGAACAAGATATATTCTCTTTCACACGACACTGAAATGTTTGTTCTTTAAAGTCTGACGCATTGTTGTTTCAAGTTAATAAAAAAGGAATTTTGGGATATTGTAAAATTATATCTATGTAGTTAATACGGAGTTATTCAACGAGCGTATATAAAACAAAAAAGACAACATTATTAAATGAAATTGGAAGAATAAACGAGATACAACTATCCGTCGACAGAAGAACGCTGGATTAAAAGACCAATGCGTTGTTCACTGACTTACAAAACTGCTCGCTTTAAATAACATGTTATTACAATTATAACAAAAAAAGGAAAAAAAGTTCAGAACTGTAGTACAATAAAAGATGTCAACTTATGAATGTTTGTTTTTTACACTTTGTTAGAAACTTTAAAATATTGTATGAGTAAAGCACGTTTTATAAAGGATTACAAGTAGTAAATAGAGTTTTTGTTACATTAATCACACTTCATGATGTAAGTCGGCCTTTAACATTCTAGGCTTTGAAACGTTTAGAATAAAACTCGGAGAAGGCTTTAGATGAAATAGTTCTCACAAACAGAAAGAGGTGTCCATTGATATTATTTGTTCGAGGAAACCTTAGGGTGATTTGGCACGCAACTTTCAATAGACATGTCGTTCGTTTTACAAGTGTTCGTATTTTTTCTTGCTTTAGCTGATGTCAGCAGCACTGCCGTAATTTCGAACGAAACATTGGATGTATCAATACCATTTCTGGAAGCGAACGGACAAACGTTGTTGGAGTTGGGAGAAAAAGCGAATTCACCACTTCTGAAAATGATCGGATTTGCACTGAACAATCTAAGATGTAACATCAATGGAGCATGTGGTTTTTGGTCCCCATGGACGCGCTGTTCAAGTGTTGCTAAGGGAACCTTCGGACTTAAAACGCGCATCCGAAGTGGTTATCCAAAGCTTACGTCAAATATTTGCGGTGACGTTGGTGGGGCAAAAACTGTTGAAAACCAGAACGACGTGTGTTGGGGGTTTTGTCCTAAGAATTACTATATTTCAAGCACAAAAATTTGTCTTAAGAAAGGTAAGAGTTCGATGAAACGCCATACAGCGGAACGATTCTGTGAAGAAGACGGTGGGCATTTATTCAACATTGACACCCAAGAGAGATTTGAGGCTGCTAACTCGATTGCAAATTCAACCTATATGTGGGTTAAAGGGAAACGTTCCCAACAAGCCGGACCCTGGCAATACACGGTCGGCGAAGACCCGGAATCTCAACCATTTTTTAAATGGAAAGGGGGAGCTCCAGATAATGGTGTAAATGATGTTTATAGCAATTCTACAAGTCAGAGTTCAATGATTGTAAGGATGATAAAAATAACATTGTAATTTGTGAAATCAGACAATAGCAAGATGTGTGAATAAATATGACATTAAAATGACATTACATTCATTGTGTGTGTTTTTTATAAACATAATGTAAATGACGGATTTGTAATACAGAACAAAATCATACGGAGTCATTTGTTGTTATAATAGTTCTGATGTAGGCCTAAAGACATGTTGAGCGATGAGTAAGGATGTGGTCAAAGTTTATTAATGGAACAAAGTCTGGTTTTACCTAGTGTTTGTGCAATGTGTGAGAAAGTAGGTGTAATGTGTTTGAAAGCAACTCAAAATAGAAATAGCATGAGACCATAATCCACATGATAGATAAGTTTGTTCATTGATCATTTAATGAACTGACGATTTCAAAATTGTGGCGGGGATTGTAGCTCTGCATAATACATTACTTTTAACACCGTTTTGTATGTAAGTTGGATTGTTGTTTGCTTTCATAATAAACATAACACCATAGCTTTATTCAGGCGTGTTTTATCAAGTATTTAGAAATTGTGACTACGATTGTACTATGTTCAAAATACTGCGGGTGCTACAGAGAATTTGAAATTGGGAATTGTTTTCTTGACTTTAGTTACGACGCAAACTTTGGATTTGAATATGTATAGTAATACTGTCACAGCTTTCCTGTTAACATGTATTCTTCTCTCATTTAAATAAACCTTAAAACTGTAAACCTTGTTCTTTGTGTTGTCCAAACTCCGTTTACAGTAGATTTTTATTAAACAACTCCGTTGACAGTAGACTAACAAGTATTAAATAGCAAAAAAGAATGACGGAAGACAGGTCAATAATAATGTTATACTACTAAAACTGCCAAAGCACGTACCAAACGGTTGTCTCACGTAGCTGTTTCTGAGCAAGAAGCCTTAAACAATAGCAAAATGTGACAAGAACCCTGCATAATGGCAATCATAAACAGGCAGACATACGGTCGACCCAACCGGACTGTTTAGATTATGAATGTGATAAGCCGAAAAATATATTAAATAAATCTCAAATTACGAAATATAAGTACACAAAACACAAAAATGATCAGCATCGTCTCAAATTCTCGAAGCGTATCATGAAGACAGATCTTATGAACTTTTTGATGTCTCTTAATGGCTTTATACTTAATAAGAAAATCATATTTTTTCGGACACAAGTAGTTTAATGAACGGCAACCAGAGGTACACTTATATAGATAATTCAATATCATACTGCAGAGACAAAATCTTAGATGATTACGCAAACGAGCGATCATCAAGGGAAACAATTACTGATATTATAATCGGTCCAATAAGTGCGGGTGACGTCTCTGGAAGTATTGAGTACAGTGCTTCAGTATGACTGTATTGAGGTGTTTTAAGAACTCCAAAACAACAGTATTATTTTTTACATAACTTTGTTTTGCAATACTTAAAAATGTTTTTTTTATTTCACTGCTAATTGATAGCTTGATGTTGAAAAATACTTTACTCTAAGTATGACATATAAACAATCACAGTTTCTATCAAGCATTAAATTGTGAATAATTCATATTTTCAAACAAACGTTCAGATTTGGGGACTTAAATTTGTAGTGTGGCTCTGTTTTTAATATATTTCAAAATTTTAATGGGAGTACCGAAATGTGCTAGTACGCTGATAGTACGTGGCTTCAATGCAGTCCCATTGACGTTCAATGGCACATAATGTTCGTTATATGACTTGGGTGTTCTGATGAGTTTTATGTGCCTATATAAATATATAGATGGATATGAAAACAATACTCCCGTGTTACGTATACTCCATTGACTTCTAGTGCAATGCAGTGTTAAGTACAATATTATAAAACACACACACACACGCACGCACGCACACACGCACGCACGCACGCACACACACACACACACAGATATATAAAGCACCCAATGACAACTGACTACTTATGTCGTGAACAACTGAACAGGTTTGCAATATACACTCGATTTTGAGATCACAAAATTCTTAAAATACTCTTAAACACTTGTGAACGGTACGATATGGTGTCAGAAGCTTTCAGACAGAAGCTGCAAGGTTGTGGATTGGGTTCCCTCTGGCATAAAGGATTGTAAAACATTGGCATGTTTCAGAAAGGCTGAAGTTTATGAGAACTAAGTATCTATGATAGTTTGAAGCATGTGGCTGCATGTCATGCAGAACATGTACACGTGATAAAGCAGCATTCCTTAATGATCTGAGCTCGAGCCCGCTTTCCAATTCAGGTGTTATCATTTTCGTCCGCCATTTTTGAAGCTCCTAGCCAAGTAGAGCTCCCATTGGGCAAAAGCGACTTCCCGGAAGTAGTATTGACCCAAAATGTCCGTTTCTGCAACACCACGCGTGTGCATATAATCCGAAAGTGTTACTTAAATGGTCATTCGCCATATTGTCTAATGACGACAGAACGATTCGACAAATCTATCGAATTTAATGGACATTATCTCCTTATGCAAACCGGTACCGGAAGCATAGAGCTTTTCAGACAGTCTCTGGTAAACGACCACTGCGAGATGGAAGTGTGCCATCAATAGCTCATATACTGGATGGGACTGCTACAGCTGGCGATGAATGTTGACGATGATTTCCCCCATGTTGGTATGCATGAACCCGAGATGGGACACGGCGAGGTGGATTATAGCGTCTGCATAGTTGAAACACAATTTAGCAAGCGTCCAGGTGAATTGGGAGCCTAAAATAACATATTTGTTTTGTGACGCCGAAAAGATGGGGTTTGCGTTTAATCCCGAATTCAAGAGTAGTTGAGGCTTCCTAGTTGATGGAGCCCAAACGCTTTATCGCTAAGTCTGGTAAATGCACTTGGATGAGCATGTCCATTGAGGATAAATATGTATGTTAAAATAATGGGAATGTGCCGTACAATTGTTAAAACGGTACTTGACTTTTATTGAACGGAATATTATGTTGCATACTTTTCTTTAAATGTGTTCAGATTGAATTACTTCATTTATTATAAATAATTGTAAACAAATACAAACCAAAAGCTTGCATGTGTCAATGTGAACAGATTTTTTTTAAATTATTTCTTGTTTCATAAACGTTATAATAATACAAACGCTTTCTGTAAAATTGTGGTATTTTTGTCATATTTTAAAACCTTTTATAAACAAAAAAGCCCTAATATAAACTTCTAATAGTGGCTTCCTAATTTCATAAAATGTTTGATAACATCGCGAACACATGGACGTTTAAAAATATACAAGGTTATGCCGTTAGAAAGGATTGCAATATCCTAGCGTTAGCAACAACAATCGACCATATACATCGTAGCGAAAACACATATATAACCAACAAGAGCAATATATCAACAAGGGGCACGTTTTCTTCCGAAAAAGACTTCAATGTTGGTATCTATTTAGGAAATGGTTCAAGAGGGATCCAAGTCAGCGTATAGCTGTACTCACAATTGAGCTGGTGTACAAGACCAAGTTATAAATAAAGCAACAACAACAACAACAACAAACCCAGACATGCTAAAATAGACGGTTTCGTGAGCCCTCCTGCATGGTGGCCGTCCTACGTTCCTGCGACTCAACCAGAATGGTAGTATGATGAATGTGATAAACTTATATACTACATTTATCACATTTAACGAAATAAAGGTTAGCCATACCAGGATCAGCGACCATGCGATACAAAGGAGCATATCCAGAAGAAAACAAACTCGTTGCTTGGATCATATTTTATATTTACATGAACCAAAATAATTTTGACACAAAATTTTAATTGAAAAATAAGTACACGAGTATCAGAAAGTTGAACAACAATTTTTAAGCGTGCAGGTAAAATGGGAGTCCGAAGGTAAGAACCCGGAGTTATCTTCGGCAATGTCTTGAAACAGCTGTTCATGTATAACGATCGAAATAAGAACACTGTCACTTTTCTCAAAGAACAAAACCATTTGCGTGCAAATATGCCAGTCCTTATGTGTAGAAACGTTGTGCAGGATGACATGATTCACTATTAACACGTGCCCGTCATTCAGTACACGTGTTAGCTAACGTATCTGAAAACACCCGCTACCATTTCCTCTGTGATTGCAAGGTTATTGGGTTAACATTTGCATACACGATTCCAAGAGGTTTTGACGATCGCTAGTCGTTGCTGCTTTAACGATTTACCGTCATACCACCTAAATGGCTATGAAAGTACATTCTTGTAAACATACAGTTTGAATCGAGATAAGTTTAGTATTTGAATACATTGAAATGTGTCGTAAACTTTTTAAACGGTATTTAAAAGAATTATGCACGTATCATTTTAAATTAGGGCAGCAGAAAATAATTTTATGCAGAAAATTGTCTTCAAAAAGTGTTCAGTTATCATATTGAAGAAACACAATCAGTTATTGACGTATAATAATAATGTGAACAGATATTCGTCATTTCAACTTAAATCCTCAACTTCTACTTATTTAGAAATAGATTGATCCCATTGCATATGAAATTATAGTTCTCGATAAGTGACTCTATAAAACATGAGACAGTTCCATTATGTAATTGAATAACGCGTGAGTAGTTCATATAACAGTATCGTGATTAATCCGTCTAGTGATGCTTTAGCGTTCTTTTATTGCACAACTTGTGAATGTTTATTGTCAAAAACACATACATTAATTCATAGCATATTTAAAACCAACAAGGGATTCAAAATGAGCCAACTTGTAATTTTTGACTTTGCTCCTCTGAAAAAGGCGAATATAAGAAGGGTAATTAGTATTATGTTTTGATTTGGGAGGTTGAATTCGACTCGAGCGATGACACACAATTTGTTTAGTATCTTCATTTTACAATCGCGCATTGATACTTGTTATAAAGTGACGTCCGCAGAGTTGAATACGGATGGAAGACGGACAATGTATTTTACGGTATACAATGTATATTACTTGCAGATTTATAATACGTATATATTATAAACTTATAGCATTTCAATTCTCTTTGGATTTATCCGATAGTCTCAAAATGGTCGCTGAAAGAGACAGTTCACGAACAATTGAATGACTTGTTTCTGAATGTGTACTTAGTCTAAAAAAGGTTACTTTTGCACACCAGTAGAATGGCTATAATAATTTAAATTTAAACTGTCTGTGAAAACTGGTAATGCAATGAAAAATATGAATATACAATTAGCTGTTTAGCAGACGACACTCTGGCTATATTTATACAAGTAAGATTATGAAATACACCCACCTGTTATTAAGAAGTGTCAAAAGAATAATTATTCATTGTGCGTGTACGTTTACCAAACATCAAAAATGTTTTTTTAAAGTGACATTGTTTTGTAACTCCCGTGTCATACAAACAAGTTGGACTTATTTAAATGGCAGTAATACTGAAATCAGCCATATGCTTCTCCCTAATAAAGTTCGACTTGAAGAGTCAACGACGATAATTGAATACCAGAATATTTCATATATAATTGGATTGATAGTGTATGAGCCAACGGCGATAATTGGATATCGGAATATCAGAATTAACAGTAAGTCGACGGCGCATACATCGATACCAGTATATATATATCAAAACATTTGGATTAACGGTGTATGAGTCGACGGTGAATAAACGGGTATCAATAAATACCATTCACAGTTGAATTAATAGTATATGAGTCGACGGCGCATACATGGATACCAGAATATATCATACACAATTGGATTAAAAGCGTATGAACCAACAGAACATACATATATACCATAATATATATATATATATATATATTACATTGTTGATTTTACGGTTTATGAGCCAACGGAACATTCATAGATAGAAAAATATATTCATGAGTTATTATGTCTAATTCAAAGTCTAGTTAAATGAGAAACATCGACAAAAAGAGCGGACCCTCTCTGATAATTAGTTAAATCTTCACTTCTCATCAACACCAAACTGCAAACTGAATAGATTACCTAAATTTATACAAAGAGATTCCTTATAATGAACAGTGAATGCGGATCTGTTCAGTCTGTGCATTGTCAACGTATCATAGATGCATTTTAAAACCAGCAAATTAACAGAGAAAAACAGAATAATTGAAAAGGGGAAATTAGCTGCAAAAATATGTTGATGTTACTATGATTATTGGAATCAAAATTAATTTATATGTTAAACCTTGAAACACACTAATTTCATTTAGCTACACACAAAATCATTCTAAAGATGAGTTTTTATAGCAAATTCACCCTTCAGTTATATTTGTAAAAAGTAGTTATTGTCAAGACAAAGTAAAATGACCAAATGTTATCATTTCACTATAGAC
Source organism: Mya arenaria (assembly GCF_026914265.1). Taxonomy (NCBI): domain Eukaryota; kingdom Metazoa; phylum Mollusca; class Bivalvia; order Myida; family Myidae; genus Mya; species Mya arenaria. Next base: position 31,042,671 of record NC_069131.1, read on the forward strand.
AAAGCGAAATGATCAAGTCGGCATTCACCTATTTATTTACTCTTTCACCAATCAAATACATAAAGGATTTACGTGGATTTAAGTGTAGGGCGTATCTGAAAAATATTTGCACCTGAAATGAAATACGATCGTGAACTATTTTTTTCTCTTATTTCATGCATTTCTAGAATAATTTTTTGTTCTTTTCATCTGTTTCCCAGCCACAGGAACGTTTATTGAGGTTCTCCTCAATGGGAAGTAACCGCTGCATGAAGTTACTCGAAATTTCGCGGGCAGTAAGTCATTTAAGTAAGTTTATATTTCTAAATAAACGGAACAAGTTCTAAAAGATACTTATATAAATTCAAATATTCTGATATCGAAACAGTCTCGATATTTTTTTTTATATCTTTTTTTATATCCCAAACCTGATTTAACCCAGTAATACGTGCATAGTTTCCTAGTTATACGATCTTCACTCCGCCAATCCTGTTTATACATAATATATAATCCATTTGTGAAAGACCGTATTCAAACACTTATAAAATCAACGACACGTATAATTGCTCATATTCAATAAGACACAAAACATCTATTTAAGCAAAAGCGATGAGGAAAGAAACCAATTCAATGGCGTAGGAATACAAATCAATACAACTTTAACATTTGACATATTTTGGTGTAATTACGAACAATTTCAACAGCTTTTAACTGACAAATGTGGATTAAAAATAGTACATAGGCGTACGATCATCGGCACTTTCAGTTTAGTGTTGTTCGAAGTGTATATATAGTCACTATCGCTATCAGACTCAGGAATCATTTAAATTATACGGTATTTCCGCAGTAGCGAATTCATGGCTCTGTTCAAGGTGTTTTGGTGTTAAGATAGAGAATTGTTTTCAATTAATAAAAGTTTAATGTGACATTTAAGTTTAATATTGTTTTGACGAGATCCCCATCCCCATGACGCAATGTTTGAACCATCACATCTCCTATCCCGCACAACCACTGAAATGAAAAGGGCTGTAAACGTCGAGAGATTCCACAGGGCGCCGGACACGTACACTTTGAATAACTGTAGAGGATCTCGGCGTGGCTCAGCCTATAGACATATCTAATTATTTACAAGTATTACACAGGCATCAACATTTTCAAAAAAAACATTATCTAAGTTAATTAATAATCACGTTTGTCAATTCTGATTCAATTTTCAACCAGTGTGTTTTAAGTTATCTCTAGGCTTTTAATAGTAAGAATTTAACAAAATGAATATCACCCCATCTCCTGTTCCGAACTTAAGCTCCTGTCCAAAATGCGGTACATATGGAATGGAAGAGGGCCCGTCCACTGGCATCACCACTAATGTGACCCTGATACATCTTGTCACAAGGCTTCTTAGGCTCGTTGGCTCGCACTCATCGTCATTTTGTTTTCTAACAGAAAAGAGAAACTGTCACAGGTATTCATTTAGCTCAGTTTGTGGAATGACAGTAAAAATATAACTTTATTTTTTTTGTTGCAGTTTGTTATTTTAAATTTTTAAGTTCACAGAAAAACATTCATCCACATCTTAAGTCATTGCACATGTCTATTTTAATGTTATTTCTTCAGACTTTGTGTTAACAAACAGTTTTACAAAAAATGAATCTTCAAAATCCATACTAAGCGCCGATCTGGCCATTGTGTCCGTTGATACAATGCAGACAACAACTAAGATGTATATTCTACATGTCTAATGATACGTGTATTTTTTTCTTGCAAAGGGAAGCAAATCTTACACAAAAAAACAGTACCGAGTTATATGCAGTTAAATGATTCAACTTTTGTCAGAGTGAAATTATCACAATTCATAAGTAAACAATAGTTTACAACCTTCCATCTAGATGAAATGAAGTTAATCATTTTACCACAAAAGGCCAAATAATGTACTACTAATACTCAAAAATTACATAGGGTTATGTTTAAACTTTTGGCTACTGAACTTGTTTATGTAGTTTTTAACATAAGTATTATATATATTGATCAAGTATTACACTAACATATTGATTTTCAACTCGTAGTATTCCTTATTTTTTGGTCATCTTTTATTAAAAGAGGACGATTATTGATTCCATGTCTACATTTAGGATTAAGTAACCATACCATCCTACAATTCGCATAACAAATTGCCATGATCGGTAAGAGCAGTTGACGTTTTATAATCAATACGGAATATATCAACATGTTTTTTTTTGCGTTTTTTATATAAAAAATATGTTTACTTTGTGCTACTTGATGGAAACGCCATATGTTTAACATATATCATTAAGTAATTTTATACAAGAAGTTTATAACATCCTGATTTCAAACCAGGATGTCACGTCAATTGTAAGTGATAACATCCTGGGAACAAGATATATTCTCTTTCACACGACACTGAAATGTTTGTTCTTTAAAGGCTGACGCATTGCTGTTTCAAGTTAATAAAAAAGGTATTTTGGGATATTGTGAAATTATATCTATGTAGTTAATACGCAGTTATTCAACGAGTGTATATAAAACAAAAAAGACAACATTATTAATTGAAATTGGAAGAATAGACGAGATACAAATATCCGTCGACAGAAGGACGCTGGATTAAAAGACCAATGCGTTGTTTACTGACTTACAAAACTGCCCGCTTTAAATAACATGTTATTACAATTATAACAAAAACAGGAAAAAAAGTCCAGAACTGTAGTACAATAAAAGATGTCAACTTATGAATGTTGTTTTTTTACGCTTTGTTAGAAACTTTAAAATATTGTAGTTTTTGTTACATTAATCTCACTTCATGATGTAAGTCGGCCTTTAACATTCTAGGTTTGAAACGTTTACAATAAAACTCGGAGAAGGCTTTAGAAGAAATAGTTCTCACAAACAGAAAGAGGTGTCTATAAATATTATTTGTTCGAGGAAACCTTAGGGTGATTTGGCACGCAACTTTCAATAGATATGTCGTTCGTTTTACAAGTGTTCGTCATTTTACTTGCTTTAGCTAATGTCAGCCGTAATTTCGAACGAAACATTGGATGTATCAATACCATTTCTGGAAGCGAACGGACAAACGTTGCTGGAGTTAGGAGAAAAAGCGAATTCACCACTTCTGAAAATGATTGGATTTGCACTGAACAATCTAAGATGTAACATCAATGGACCATGTGGTTTTTGATCCCCATGGACGCGCTGTTCAAGTGTTACTAAGGGAACATTCGGACTTAAAACGCGCATGCGAAGTTGTTATCCAAAGCTTACGTCAAATATTTGCGGTGACGTTGGTGGGGCAAAAACTGTTGAAAACCAGAACGACGTGTGTTGGGGGTTTTGTCCTAAGAATTACTATATTTCAAGCACAAAACTTTGTCTTAAGAGAGGTAAGAGTTCGATGAAACGCAATACAGCGGAACAGTTATGTGAAGAAGACGGTGGGCATTTATTCAACATTGACACACAAGAGAGATTTGAGGCTGCTAACTCGATTGCAAATTCAACCTATATGTGGGTTCAAGGGAAACGTTCCCAACAAGCCGGACCCTAGCAATACACGGTCGGTGAAGACCCGGAATCTCAACCGTTTTTTAAATGGAACGGGGGAGCTCCAGATAATGGTGTAAATGATGTGATTCTACAAGTCAGAGTTCTATGACTGTATTGATTCAAATTACATTGTAATTTGTGAAATCAGACAATAGCAAGAAGATGTGTGAATAAATATGACATTGAAAATGACATTATATTTATTGTGTGTGTTTTTTATAAACATAATGTAAATGACGGTTTTGTAATACAGAACAAAATTATACGGAGTCATTTGTTGTTATATTTTTTCTGATGTAGCCTTAAAGACATGTTGAGCGATGAGTAAGGATGTGGTCAAAGTTGATTAATGGACAAAGTCTGGTTTTACATAGTGTTTGTGCAATGTGTGAAAAAGTATGTATAATGTGTTTGAAAGCAACTCAAAATAGAAATAGCATGAGACCATAATCCACATGATAGATAAGTTTGTTTTTTGTTTGTTTAAATGAACTGGCGGTTTCAAAATTGTGGCAGGGATTGTAGTTCTGCATCATACATAACTTTTAACACTGTTTTGTATGTAAGCTGGATTGTTGTTTGATTAATAATAAAAATATCTCTTGCCGAATGGTCTTAAAGTAACACCATAGCTTTAGGCAGGGTGTTTTATCAAGTCATGAAGAAATTGTGACTACGATTGTACTTTGTACGGAATACTGCGAGAGCTACATAGAATTTAAAATTGTGCATTGTTTTTTTGTTGGCTTTAGTTACGACGCAAACTTTGGATTTGAAGATGTATAGTATTATACTGTAATTGCTTTTCTGTTAACATGATTGTATTCTTCTCTCATTTTTAATAACCTTAAAACTGTAAACCTTGTTCTTTGTGTTGCCCAAACCTCCGTTTACAGTAGAGTTTTATTAAACAACTCCGTTTACAGTAAACTAACAAGTATTGAATAGCAAAAATGAATGACGGAAGACAGGTCAATAATAATGTAATACTACTAAAACTATCTAAGCACTTACCAAACGGTTGTCTGATGTAGCTGTTTCTGAGCAAGAAACCGTAAGCAATTGCAAAATGTGACAAAAACCCTGCAGGATGGCAATCATAGACAGACAGACAGACAAACGGTAAACAGTACATTATTACATACTTTTGTTTAGCAATACTTTAGTATAGATTTTTTTTATTTCAATTCATATTGATAGCTTGATATTGAAAAATACGTTAACCTAACTTTGACATATTTGCATACAAACAAACACAGTTTCTGTTTAGCATTTATTTGTGAATTATTCATATTTCCAAACAAACGTTCAGATTTGATGACTTAAATTCATTCATTCATTCATTCATTCATTCATTCATTCATTCATTCATTCATTCATTCATTCATTCATTCATTCATTCATTCATTCATTCATTCATTCATTCATTCATTCATTCATTCATTCATTCATTCATTCATTCATTCATTCATTCATTCATTTATTATTCATTCATTCATTCAATCACTAATCAATCAACCAACCAATCAATCAACCCACCAGTTAATCAATCAATACATCAGTAAATCAATCAAACATTCACATTAATTCATCATTCATTCATTTGTGCAATCAATCAATCAATCAATCAATCAATCAATCAATCAATCAATCAATCAATCATTCATTCATTCATCCATGTATTATTTTATTTTTGGATTCAACCCTTTTTTTCCATATTTCATTCATTCATCAAGAGATTGAATACTTCATTCAATCAGGAATAGAATGTATGAATTTGATGAATGACTGAATATTTTTTTATGTTATTGTAGATTTACACATGGATAAACTAAAACATTTAAATTACTGCTGATAAAAGAAATTCTTAACTTGAAAATGAATTATTATAATTGAGATGAAATGCAGAATTTTTAAAAGAAAAAATTCTTCAGCTAAGAAAAAGCACTTATTATTTATATAATACACTTAAAACGCAAAAAAGTGCACCTACAAAGCAAAAGATAAAAAAATAAGCTTCGTCTTTTCTTTTAAAGCTTCGTCTTTGGTTGAAAAGCTTCGTCTTTTCCAATAAATATTGGCCATCTTAAATTTCAAAAAGACGAAGCTTTTTATGCAAAAGACGAAGCTTTTATGTTAAAGACGAAGCTTTTGTTTAAGGAAAATATGGCTTAAACAAAAAGACGAAGCTATTTTTCAAAAGACGAAGGTTTAGCGAAGCTTTTTTACTAAAAGCGAACCTTTCATGAAAAAAACGCAGCTTTTGCGAAGCTTTTGAAAAAAGCGAAGAAAAAGCACAGCTTTTGCGAAGCTTTTGAAAAAAACGCAGCTTTTGAAAAAAGCGCAGCTTTAGCGAAGAAATAGCTTCGCTAAAACTGCGCTTTTTATGAAGCTTCGTTTTTATTTGGCACGGGAAGTACACCATTAATTATTATAGTATATTTTCTAAATTGTACCCAGATTTATTAATTGCATTCCTAATTTGAAACACATAATAGATAAACATATATTTTAGTGGTTTTGTATAATTGGTTCTGCTGCTTCATTATTAAATGAAATGCTATCCATTGAAGGCTACCCTAAGCCCTTTAACCCCATCCAGTACACAATTCTGTGTATTGATCTTTATCTTTATTGCCTCCGGCCGACTTTTAAATCTCAGATCTGTCAGTGTTTGACTTACCGTTTCATTTTGATAACTTTTTAAATAATATTAAAAGCATTATAACAATGCTTTAGAGTAAGAATAAGAGTAATGTTAGATATTATTAATAATATCCCATTTATATGAGTTATATCATACAACATAAATGTAATGTTACTTTATTTGTTTATTATTTACTTCTCATCAGTCAAATTAATACATTGGCCATGCATATATTGTTTATGCAAGAATTGGTTGTGTATTAAATTTACACCATTTAGAGTAGAAAATAGCATTGCCTTGTTAATACTATTAACAAGACAATGCTATTTTCTACTCTAAATCGTGTCACCTCCAAATGGCCCCGAGCCAATAAACAACTACACAGGAATTTGGCCTCTGCAATGACACTAGTGCAATAAACAAGGGATACACAGCAGAGAATTAGCATGACAATCTTCTTAAAATTAGGCAACTCAATATATTTTTTACGAATTTGGTTTAAGAGAAGAGATGTTAACAAATATGTTTTTATAAAAGATGGAAAATAATTTATATTAATTATATTTTGCAACTGCATTATAAAATAAAAATACTATTTCTTTAGGACACTTTTCACCATTTGTTAATCAAATTGTTAAGAGTAGAGATATTTAATATTAACCATGCATATCATGTTTTTTAACATCAAATAGCAAGTTTATTAGAACTCATATTCATTATCATGCCTGGTTAATGGTTGGATGCATAGGATAATTCCCTTTTTTGCAATTTTTAAGTTATCACAGCAGGGTTCCTGATACTTCATGTGTATTGTTTATTGCCTCGACCTATTGGGGCTAACATTGTTACAATGGGTAATCTCATTACAAAAGTATGAATAAGCATTTTCTGAAATTAAAATTTAATGCCTGGTTAGTGGGCCATTTGGTAGGATAATTCCCGTTTGTGCTTTTTTATAGATAAAGATAAATAGATACATTCAGTATCAAATGCTCAAACTACGCTTTTAAGATGTTTATTTATGAAAAGTAATGAAATTAATCGTGAATATAGTTACGTAACATCTATACAGGAAAGTTACAGACAATTGCAATATCATCTAGATTAGTATTTATAAACTTTTTGATGAAGTTATAATGTAATGCATATATGAAAAATCTGTTTCTGAAGAAATAGCCTGAGCTTCTATTTTTAAATCTAATTAAGGCAAGGTATTTTTTCTAACACTGCATGCATTTTTTTCTTCTTTTAAATTACAATTATCTTTTTTATCATAAACAATTGGTTTTGCATTCACTGTTTGAATATATAATAGTGTTGTTCACTTAAATACTTAGGATTCAGAATTATTATTTTGTAATCACTAATTGACTTTAATTAAATGTCTGAATTACCAAAACAATTGTTTGGATGCTACAATAGTAGCACAATTATATTGATAACACCCCTATTTTCAAATATTGGCTTGCAAAGAAATTTATTGGATTTATTTAAGAAATGTTTTATTCTTATTTCACCAACATTAGAATTAAAAAATTGACAAATATGACCAGTAAACGATGGGTAGAAACCCCTTGTCTTTAGTTACTGGCCCATTAAATGATGATCATCATAAAGTCATCAATAAATGCAGTATACTAAAATGTTTTATCACAAGTTAAACAATGATCTGCTAGAGGAAAATCTTATCAGTAAAATTAAATCAATATAGTAAGGCCAATCTGAGTGGACCAGGAAAATCAATACTGGCTTATCTAATAAACGACAGACTACATTAGTTTATCCATAGTGCACAAATTGTTCACTACTAGTGCACTCCTAGTGAACAAGAGTGTAAAGTTTGGTCTTAACAGTACTGTAGGTTTCTTTTTTTTTCTCTTTTTTTTTAGTTTTTTTTTTTTTTTTCAAACTGACTATAAAACCGGTAGGATCGGCGTCTATTCCGTAGGTAGGGTCGGGTAACCCAAACCAAATGTATTTTTTAGGCCTCAGTATATAATTTATGTTAGCATTCAGAGTGTAAAAATAAAAGATTACAATAAACTCAAAAAATGTCTCCTTAAACAGAAAAACATGTCAATGGTCCACTTATTACTTGTTATATATATTAAAGCTGCACTCTCACAGATTGAACATTTTGACAACTTTTTTATTTTTGTCTATAAACGAGTCAATTTTTGCGAAAATCCATGGAAACCAGTGATATCAGTCTGCTGACAAAAAATAAGATCGCTGAATTTTATATTTAAGTTTAAAATTACATGTTTTATGCATTTTTCTTAAACCGTAATAATAAGTGTTTAAGCCATAAAACATTGATTTTCGAACAGAAATATGCAAATTTGCGCTCTGATCTTTTGTCAGCAATCATTTATCATTGGTTTACAGATATTTACGCAAAAGTTTGCTCGTTCCAAGACAAAAAAAAGTTGTAAAACAGTAAATCTGTGAGAGTGCAGCTTTAATTTAAATATAGAAATTAACTTATATGTATGACAAGTATACTTAAGACAAATGTTCTGCACAGGTTTTTTTTTTAAATTGTTATTAATTGTTTTTAACGCCTTATGTCAACTGTACAATAATATCACAGTTTAGCAAATATTCCCCCTACTAAATGCACTTCATAATTGAGTTTACTTTTATGAAACAGGAAATTTGTCCTGTGAAAGACATCTACTCATCTTTGAGGTGAGAAATCTTATCATTAACAACCTCTGCTCTCAAACATGAACAAAAAGTGTTAGTTTACAGCTTTTAGCCAATGAATGCAAAGCACTTGAGTTAACTTACCTGTCATAATAATGGCGCCCATGTTTTTTTGGAATTCATTTCACAGGATTTCAAAGTGACTTACAGAAAGTAACCAGCACTTTTTAAAAATATCTTAAGGAATTATCATTATACAAAGTATTAAATTATCTGATACTGTGCACACCAAATACTGTTTACAATCAGAAATGCAAAAAGAGACAAGTATATTTGCCTGTTATTGAATAATCTGTTAAGCTGGCATTACCATCCTCCTCAGCAATGTCAGGAAAGGCAACATCTGGACGGTCCACTGCAAAATGGATAATCAAAAATCATGTTCATTACAATAATGAAACATATACATGTAGATCATAGCTGTGAACTGCCGATGAAACACTCATAATGGTCTCTTTAAAGCCATTATTAGAGTTTTTTTATGGTCCACTACATATTAGTAATGTATATAAATATAATCATATATATATATATATATATATATATATATATATATGTGTGTAAATTTAGGTAAACAATCAAGTTACTATTAAAGTGCAAAGCATCTTAAATGCCTAGTTTAAGCCTTCTATAAGTGACCCCCACCCCCTTATCGGTGTATAGTACACAACCTCTGTGCATTGATCTTAATCTAACTGCCTGGTGCCTTCTTATCAGATCTCCAATCTGAGACTCATGCTGTGCAGTTTTGGAGGTTTAATTATAATATTGGACCCTAAATGGCCCTAGCCCAATAAACCAATATACAGGAAATTGGCCCCTACTGTGACACCAGTGCATTAAGCAGAAGATGCACAGCAGGGGATTATCATGTCAATCATTCCTTAAACTAGGCCTTTAAGAATAATAAAACTGCAGTAATATACAGGATTATTGCTTGTTTCAGTGCATTTACATTTGGTTTACACAAGGTGAAATATAGTGCAATCTTACACTGAAACCAACATTTTTTTTTTATTGTATGCCTAAAAAGGATATCAAATGAAAACTAATTGTAATACTTTTAAAAGTGCGCCAAATTGTCGGCAAATGCAATGTCATTTCGCAAATGTCATCATTGAAATCAATCAATAAATCAATCAATCAATCAATCAATTAATCAATCAGTCAATGCACACCCACCTGGAAAGCTATGACAATCTGGCAGTCCGGTAAATGGATGCTGACTTAACTTTAATGTCCCAAACAGCAACTGCAAGTGTTGTTTACAATCCAAAAAATGTTCGCATTAAAACAAAGCCTAATATTGAGTAATATTAAACATCCAGCCTGTTGGCTTGGTTAACATATCTAAATCCCCAAATGGATGATCAGCGAAACACAAATTGCATTGCATGTCCGAGGTGAGGGGGGAGGGGGTCCCAAGGATATCTTGAAATAACTTTCCATAACTGCCTTGCTTTTTTTTCTTCACAAAACCGTCCTACACAATACATTCTTAATTTGCATGTTGTGTACTGAAAAGTTTCAGCTTTCCATGACACTCTTCAATAAACCTATCAATTTAACAAATAACTTCCAGGTTTTAAATGAATATAATGTCATGTTTACCTAAATTATTGATAAATACAACTTAAAGATTGCAGGAAAACTGGCTGAAATATCACAAAAACGTGTCCTGTTCCGTAAAGTCAGCTTTTGAAGTTGCACAACAGTCCAAAGACCAAAAATTAAAGCATTTAGCATACATGCCATATCCCTCCGGCGGGGGGAAAATCCCCCGGAATTCTGACCCATCCACTAGTCCCCCGCCGGGGGATCCATATCCCCTGGAATTTAAAAACTCTTTAGAAACTAGCTCAAGGTTGACAGTGGAAAGCATCCATAATATTAAGAGTATAAAATTCCATGAAGGACCATGATGGCTAAGTCCAAAAAGTAATGTAATTAAGTGTATTTCTGTATTTATTGTTATATCATATATGCAGATATTGCGCAAAATTTCGCTGCATAAAAATCCTATGGTGTAATATCACAAATGGCGCAACAAAAAAAATGGCAAAAAAAACAATGCCATAACTGAAAGATTAATGACAACTGCTAGTGTTTTCCTATGTGGGGTGGTGTAACATGATGCAGATCAAGCATTTTTATGCCCAATTTTATTTCATTTTTACTTTAAGTATCTGTTTTGATTTCAAAGTTTTTCAAGGCAAAATTTATGAAATATATAGTCTTTTGGACATTTTGCAATCAGTTTAACAACTCAAAAGGTTAATCTCAACTAATTGAGTACTCAGATGCATTTTGAAAGGGTTGAAAAACCATGTCTAGAATTCCTTCTTACTTGGAGACGGTATTCCTTTCTCGGAAATCCTTGTCGAGAACCGGTATGGAATTACATACAAGACCACCTTTTGACCAGCATTTGTTCTTGTCCTTGGAAATACCTCCATGGCTTCAGCAACCAGGCTGGCTACAGAAATAAACAATAAATTGTTGTTTAAAGGCATTTTGAGTGCATTTAGGTTTTTTCTTTAATGCATGAAGGGAAATGGCTCTAATCTTAATGAAACCGGCTCACTTTTTATTTCTTTTGCCTACAGAAATGAATATATATGAAATATTGATAGTATGAATTAATGAATTAATGAGAAGTAGCAATATTTCTTTAAAAAAGGGATCTCATTGTGTTGCTGTGATTGTAAAGGTAGATGTTTTTATTTTCCATAAGCTGAAAATCATATGCACACTAAATAAAACCTCATTCTGCATCATATGTGTTGTAATTTTGTTTTACTGCTTATAGAATTTGTAATTAATGTAATGTTGCGATTAGATTCACAATTCAGACCAATGACCAATACAAGTCATCAGTTTCATTACATAAATGATATTATCTCAAAGCTGCAGCCAGAAACAATTGACAAACAGCATGAAAGAAATTAACTTAGGAATTGAACATATAAGGTCAGTGTGTGTATACCACGTGATAAATTGCGGCATAAATGCTACGCCGGAAGGCAATATTTTGCTTCAAATGAAGACCTTAAACAAAGATAACTTCACTATTTCTTCAACATTTTAAAAGAAACATAGCGCAGTCTACGCCACTCACAGCGCCCCTCCTTTTTTCTTTTACCAGAGTTTGATTGAGAGTTTAGTTTCTTAGAACACTTCGACAAACCTTTTCACAAAGCGGCAGTCTGACGGAGCACTGTCAAAACATTACTTTTGGAAACAGGTTTGTCGAAGTGTTTGATGAAACTAATCACCTTATCTAACTTCGGTAATAAAACAAAGGCGGGGCTCTTTAAGCGGCATAGACTGCCTTTTGTTTTATTTAAAATGGTATAGTAAAAGGAAAGTTATCTTTGATTTAAGTTCATTTAAGCAAAATATTGCCTTCCGACATAGCATATATGACGCAATTTATCACGTGGTATACACATACTAAAGGTTATATGACCAAACTTACTCATATTACATTTCAGTTTGGATACAATTTTCCATAACATGATCTTAAATACTAACAAATCACTGCGTGTTGGCATGTTGGCTGTATCCATCAATTAGGCATGCATCTCGGGCTGGCGGGCGGGTAGGCAGGCATCTCGGGCTGGCGGGCGGGTAGGCGGGTAGGCAGGCATCTCGAGCTAGGACGTGGGTAGGCAGGCAATCTGGCTGGCTGGCTGGCTGGTTCTTCATAATTTCCAGGGCCTGTTTAAAATAATAAGAAAGGATAATAAATAAATAAATGCACAACACTTACTAAAACATACAATCATGGTAGTCCTTATAGCCCATACAACAGACTCGGTAAACACATCTCTGTTCCACCGTGACACAAAGTGGCTCATGGCAGGGCGCAGACATATAAGCCAGAACGTGAAGACAAACCAAGTTTTCGCAACCTGTGAACATGCAATTTATGCCACTTGCCATCAGGAAACCTGGCATTGACAATCCCACACCTTATTGGACCACGCGTGAGAATTCCTTAACCCATTTCATTCTGAGACCCAGTTAGATATGATACCTTGAATATGGGTTGGTATGAAATGCATACAACAAAGAAATAGTGTAACGCATACAACACAGGCAAAGAAGGGTTTTCACATTTGCATACAACATACACAAAGAAGGATGTTGAGAAACACATACAGCATAAAATAAGGACAAAAATATTGACAGTGAAATTTTATTGTTTAAATCAATAAATTATTATGTTTATGAGTTTAGTCATGTGAAAAATAGTTAATTCACTTTATTTTTGAATTTTGCTTTTAGAATTAAAACCTAATTGATTGTTTTTTAAACTTCTTGTTTTGTTTGAATAGGGAAAAGAACCTTATTTCAAATCATTAAAATTGGTTTAATGGTTTAATATCTAGATTTATAAAGAAAAAAAAAATTATTTCTTTTATGAAGACTTTGAAATCGGGGAAAGTAAAGACAGAGTCCTTGGATAAATCGTGTTATAGTGTTTTCTTCCCAATAAAATGAGTTGAGAAATAACAAATATACGATTTTCTGGAGCAATTTAACATGAATGATTTAAAATCGTAAAGTTGTGTGTTTCCCATTTGTGTAGAATCTGTAGAAACTTTTATTTCGTTTATTGTCTTTATCTTCTTCTGATCTGTGTATCTTACTCAGCTTCTGTGTATTGATCTTTATCTTTATTGACCTATATGCGGTCTTGTGACAATCCTTTGATTTCATTTATTGACTTCCTTATTATAAACTCCCCAAAATTCTGAGACAATACTCCTATTATCTATGATAGCAGGTGCTATGCAATCGTTTGTTTGTTCTTTATTCACACATCGTTAATTTAAGGGATGCCATAAAGATAGGTGTTAGGTGACAAATGAAAAATATATAATGAATCATGATTATGTCATTAATGAATCATGATTATGTCATTTGGACACCTTATGGCAGACAATACACATAAGTAATCTCCAATAACTGGTATTTTACTGGACAAGTGACCCTTAATTTTATTGGATAAGTGACCCCCACCAATCTGTATAAAGTACACAGCTTCTGTGTATTGATCTCAATCTTTATTGAATTTGATGATTTTGTAAATCTAGACAACTCATTAAGTTTAACGCCAAACTAAAACACAAAATTCCGGGAAAGCAAAAAAAGCCTTTTTTTTACTCTGCATTAACGCCAAAATTACTCATTAAACATCAAGGACTCCAAAGCAGGAAAAAAAGGAATTTTTTTTTAAATTAAAGTTTGAGGCAAATTGAATTCATAAAATCCCTAAAATAGAACCATTACCAGAAAAAGAAAAATGTGACAGCTTTGTATATCTTGAAAACATAAGAAATTATAATGAACCAGTTTCAGAAATGTTTCTTACTGGTCAATCTTAATTTGACTGTTAATGACAATAACTTTACAAAAAGCTTTCCTTGAAACATATGGAAGCAGCACATATTTTGTATAGAAAACATTTACTTAGTACGTAATACTATAATGTCTCCCACTTTTCGATGAGGATGAATAACGGTGGAAATATAATTTTAAAATGGACCCAACAATTTCGCCTGCATGTTCATATAATTCAACAACCACTGAGGAATTTCTATGTTTTTCATGCAATATTTAAGTAAAAAATTACTCAGTATAGTAAACAAATAAATGTACATTTATCATGTGTAAACTCTTTACATCCCACATGCTTCTCCGTTGTATTCATCATTTTGTATATAATATATTTATGCAAATGTGTTGTTCATTTTGGATACAATTTATAATTGTTACATATAATTTACAATAATTCTTGAAAATACATGTATGTCTTTTATCAAGTTTATGAAAACTTTGCAATTGGATGAAATAAAGATTGTATCCATTGTGTATACTATATAAGCACATTTATGAAACAAAAACATATCATGTCACACTGCATGATTACAATACATCAGATATAAAATAAATAGATATAAATAATTTCTCATAAGTATAGTAAAGCACCTGGTACTTTACTATACCTATGAGAAATTATTTATATCTATTTATTTTATATCTGATGTATTGTAATCATGCAGTGTGACATGATATGAATACAATCTTTATTTCATCCAATTGCAAAGTTTTCATAAACTTTTTGTTTCCTTCAAGCTAATAAACCAATTTTAATGATTTCATATAAGGTTCTTTTCCCTATTCAAACAAAACAAAAAGTTTGAAAAACAAAGCAATTATGTTTTAGTTTTAAAAGCAAAATTCAAAAATAAAGTGAATAAACAATTTTTCACTTGACTAACCTCATAAACATAATAATTTATTGATTTAAACAATTATATTTCAATGTCAATATTTTTGTTCATATTCTATATTGTATGCGTTTCTCAACATCCTTCTTTGTGTATGTTGTATGCAAATGTGAAAAGCCTTCTTTGCCTATGTTGTATGCATTAGTCTATTTCTTTGTTGTATGCATTTCATACTGCGTTCTTGAATATCTGGGCATTTTCCAATAACTGATAAGCCATCTGCCTTTTTATGACCATTGTGTTGTATAAACACTAATAACTTCTTTATTATTGGTACAAGACCCAATAACGATTACATATTTGGAAAGGAAAAAAAAATATGCACATGTTTATGTAAGTTTTATTAGCAAATGATTTTAAATAAATTATTTTTTGCAAGTTAACCAGGTGATGATGAAAAAAAAACACCAAAAAATAAATATGCACAAATTGAAAGCAAAAAAATCACACATAATTGTTTTCAAATGTCACATAATCCAATGTATGAACGTTTCTAAATTAATCTGTCTTTAAAATGCAGAAAGAATTATGCATATATTTTAAATCTATAAAAGGTTATAACAGTTTATATCATCCCATGTCCACTTCGGAGCAAATCGGGCGGGTGGATGTTCATCGCGATGTTAGTTGGCATAGCAGTTTGAATCCTCGACCAGTAAGGTCCAGAAGTCTTGCCCCCATAACAGTTTTATTGATAAATGACAGTAATGCAATATCCTGGCTTTCTTGGGTCATATTGTTCTTTAGGACCACCATTCTTTGTATTCCCACTTGGAAACCTTGGGGTGATCCTCTTTGTCATTCAATCATTCTAGAACTCCTCAAGATCGTCATAAAAACTCCACCAAATAATGCAAATTCGCCTTATTCCAGAAGCCCATAATGCTTTGCGACAAAGGTGACTTCCGGTTTATTTTCGCATTCAATTTCCTAGTTATCGATACGAGTGAAAGGAAGAGCATAATTGGCAATATAGATCGATAGGTGAGTGAAACATGTTAGGAACATCAGGTTATACATTCTTCTATAAATATGTACCGTTTTTTGTAAATGTCAATGAAGTTTTCGACGTTTATACCCAACTTCAGTACACATTTAAGTGGGTGGGGTAAAATAACAAATATAATGGTAAAGACTTTCATAGTAGTTCTCAAAGACTTCAAATACATATTGGTTGTTATGAAGTATGCATTCAATTGTGGTTTGTTGAGTTGTTATTAAATTAAATGAATGATATGTTGCAATTAGTGTGAAATTGTTAAAATCTGTAACTTCAAAACAGTCAAGTAAATGAAGCTTAAATGTGATTAAGAAGGGCATTTAAATAATACTGACTGCTGTGCTGTATGTAAACAAATATGCAGGTCTTAAAATAACAGCTTATTAATATTGTACAAGTAAATTGTAACTATTTAAATATCTGACTGATATTAAAGCTGCACTCTCACAGATTAAACATTTTGACAACTGTTGTTTTTTTTGTCTTCGACTGCCAATTTATGCAAACGTGCAAGAAAACCAGTGATATAAGACCGCTGACAAAACATTGGATCGCAGATTTTCATTTTTAAGTAAATAAAATAATTTTTAATGCATTTTTCTTAAACCGTTAGTAACGCTTTTAAAATTAGCCATAAAATAATAATTTTTAAATGGAGATATGAAAATCGGTGATCTGATTTTTTTTTTGTCAGCAGGCTTATATCACTGGTTTGCAGATATTTACGCAGAAATTGCCTCTTTCCAAGACAACAAATAAAAAAAGTTGTCAAAACGGTATATCTGTGAGAGTGCAGCTTTAACAGTTAAGAGTCTTTTATATTTTTATTTTTTCTGGCTAAGTTGGATGATGATAAAACTATTTATTTTATTTCAGAGATGTCCATTCTGGATGTTTCATTCCGCCAAGTTAATACTCAACAGGAGTAGACAGTTGATACCATTGATCTGATAGCACCTGCTATATCAGTGGAGACGGAATCGGTTCAAGAACAGAGATAAAATAAATGAAGTGTGTCAATATGAATGAAAACTTTCCTTGACTGCAAGGACTAAAGAAATGCACACAAGTGACATAAATTTAAATGTTTGGTACAAAAAGTAGACATTTAGAACTTAAAATTATGACACAGGATGTGAAACAACACTTTATAGCCGATAACAGTCGAACAAGAGATTTTTCAAAAAGAAGCAAAATGTGTTTTTTTTTAACCCTTGGCAAATGAACCTTTAAAGGGATTATTGCATACCAAGGACAATTTATTGTTATTGAATTATATCATGTTTAATGTTATTATTAAATTGTAAAAAATACCATTGTTATTAATATGATTGTCTATGATCTTTTTATTCCAATGACTGTGTAAACTCCTATGGTTAATATTAAAAAGACATAAAATCGAGTTAACGTTTGTGGGCAATAACTAGCCAGCCGGTTAACTTAATTTGTAGGAGCACCGTGCTTTTTCCTGCAGTCCTTGGTTCAAGCTTTTTCCTATCATGTTACTTTAGTATTGTTATAGTCAATAATCCTAGGTGTCGTTAGCGCAGTACTGTAGGCCGAATATTTTCTTGGCCCTAATTCAAACAGCCTTGAGATTTAAATGAAACTTGGTACACATGCAAATTTCCAGAAACAATAGGCGTATGTCCAGCAAGATCATACATAATATTTCAAGACTTGAATGATTCAATACATCTGCTCCTATGTATTTTAATTTTCATAACTAAAATTGTTCATCATTGTAAATACAGTGCTCAAGTTTAAACCTGCATTCTCAGACTGACCATTTTGACAAAAAAATGTCTGAAAAACAGTGATATAAGATTGCTGATGGAAGATCAGAAAACATTTTTACAGAATTATCTTGACCGTTTTGACAAAAAAATGTCTGACAACCAGTGATAAAAGATTGCTGATAGAAGATCAGATAACATTTGTACGTATCTTTGTTTGAAAATGGATATATTTATGGTTAGAAGCGTTTCTAACGCTTTAAGAAAATGGAGTCTTTTGACAGTGTTTCAAACAACTGAGATCTGTTATTTTGTGAATCATCTTATATGACTGACTGAATTGAAGGCAATGATATCAAAATCAGTTAATCTGTAAGATTGCAGTTTTAAAGGTGCATGTCCCTAAAGGTCAATTGGCAGGAGATCTCATCAAATTTAATGAAGAATCATACATTCAATGATGCAATTCAACTTATTCATTTTGATGAGAATCACCATTTAAAGAAGTTACCATGAGCTCTGATTTTTTTGCTGTGCATTTTTTATGACAAATTTATCATTTCTGTAGAAAATGTCTGACACTATCATACAAATTGTAGCAAAAGAAACAAAAAATGGTTGTACAGAATTAATGTTTATTTAAATATGTATAAAAAGAATTGTTCATATAATAAAACATTATGATTACATTGTAAATGTAAAACATAACTAAAGTACAAGAACATAAAAAAATATTTAATTTTATATATTTATATGATTTTTGAATAATAATATTTCTTATGATAACAATAATAATAATAAGTGTTGAATACTAAGCACTTAACATATTATACATGTATGAATATCAATAATAACAGTCAAAAAACAACAGTTCAACCAACAAAAGAGATCCAACAAGTACTAGCAATGGGAATCAAACCAATATGACCCAACAGTGATTCAAATAACACTAGTTGTCTATCACACGTTCTGTCCAACAAGCAGTCCAAACAACACTGGTTGTCCAACCAACACTTCCAGTCCAACCGTTTATAATTGTTCAACCAACACGTATGGTCCATCCAATATAGCGGCCCAGTAAGCAATAGATGCCAAACCAACAATAGCATGTCAGGTACTAGCTGTCCATCACGTTGCTACCAATCTAGCAGCCCAACCAATTGTAGTGATGTTCTTCATTGAAAGTAATGATCTCAGAAGGTAACATCAGCATATTTGAATCATATCTGTAAAGAAAGGAATGGAACATAAAAAGCATATTTTTATAAAAAAAGTAAGTTACTCTCAGACTTATTTATGAATGGGTTTTAAGACAATCTGGAACCTGATTTAATTCCAGGCCTGGGGGTATGCGACTAGTCCGGTGGCCATCATAATATTTGAAAGTAACAAATAATTCAGAAGACTACACAGGTGACAGCATGACATAATTACTCTAAGTAAAATGTTTATTACATAGTAATAAAATACACACAGCAGTATAAATATCATGATTTATATTGATGATGATTTATTTATGTTCATTCATAAGACTATTAGTTATACCTGGTAATGTACATACAGATTCCTCATTAGATTATGACTGTCAGATAGTAAAACAGACTAATGTATTATTTGTGTTAATTTTCAAAACAAATGTTTTAGAATAGATGAGAATTTGTTGTTTATAATACTCCAATAAGAATAGTAACTGCAGTCTTTTCTGAACCATCTACTCCACCCACCAGAACTAACTGTCCAAGTAAACAATCAAGCGATTTATAGCTCATGACATTCAAATAATATCACAATAATGTTAAATAAACTCATTAAAATGACAAATCTAATAAAAATAAATAAATTATAACAAACCTGGAATGATAATTTGTCCGTATTTATCGCTGTTATTTTACTTCGTCATAACCCGGAAATAAACCTGAAGTCACCATGCCGCAAAGGATTATGGTCTATTGGAAAGTCGAGAATGTCATAGTTTGTGATTTCTATCGATGTTTTAATATGTCTTCTGTTTGTATCAAACTAATTCACATAAACTTCGTCATTATAACCATCCCAATATCACTATCGTCAATGTGGTCGAAAATCCTATCCATTTCAACCAAAATTTGCATCAAAATCGCAATAAAAAACTTAAATTTAACTCGATTTTTGAGTTTTAAAATTATTTCTTCATTAAAATTTTCTGCGCATCTATCTGCGCATAACATCCGGTCATTCCGGAAAACGTATAAACCGGAAAAAATACAGTCAAAACGAAAGTAAATAAAGTGAAAGTTCAGTACGTCAAAAACTACACCTTTTGGTGTATCCCGCATGTAAAGGGTAACTACACCAAAAGGTGTATCCCGAATGAAATGGGTTAAACCATATGCGGCAGCCATTTGCCTGTTGGCCGTGCATTTTCATTGATCAATTTAATGTTGTTGTTTTAAAAAACCCTCCATTTCTATAAAAAAAAACCTGATACTTGAACACAAGCACTCTTTTTGCTGTATTAACATCCGAATCTTAATTTTTGGTCAATGGGGGACAGATAACTGTGATATTGATCCACCTATCAGACAGTTATATTGGCTAGACTAATTACTCTTGACCCAGATATCCCTCCGCATTGTTTGGCCGCAAAAATGGCATCTACTAGGTTACCAGTAGGCACATCTGTGAACATCACTTATCACGGTAGAGGCATAATAGTCATGCAGAAAACCACTGGAAATGACAGAAAATATACTGTGTTATTATACATCGATTATCGCAGTAAAGGCATAATAGTCATGCAGAAAAAAAACTGGAAATGACAGAAAATATACTATGTTATTAGAAGGCTGCGATTTTGAGGTTGATATTCCTGTATCCAGGCTAAATTTGGTAATTTGCATGACTACGCTGGGAACACTGCTTGGTTTCAGAGCATCACTAACTGTCAATGATCTGCAGGACTTTGTTGTCAATCAAACAGATAAACAAAAGTAGTTACTAAAACTTTCTATGACTTAAAATTACTTTCCTCCTTAGTAACCTTCACACAGTATTTAACAATGTGTGAAACCAGCGATATCCCCCAAAATGGGCTTTGCAATGTATTGTTCAAATTCTTTGTTGGTGTCAAAAAACCTGATGGCTCGAACTATGAGCCCTCAACTCTCTGCGGATTCTTTTGTAGCTTTGAAAGATATTTACATGAGCAAAACTAGGGGCATTCTTTGGCTCATGAGAACTCAAGGTGAGGTGTTTCAGGCCAAAAAGAAACAACTCATAGGTGAAAACCTGTGAAATAAACCAAAGAGGGCAGACCCTAGTGATGGGAATCGGACAGAAAAAATACTATCGATAATCAGTTGATGAAACCGATCAATGATCGATTATTAATCGATTTAACCATTATTTCATTATCTTTGGTCATCATATTTAAGGCATACATATACAGTACAAGCACAAGTTTTCCAATGTTCCCTTACAATATTGTGTGTACATTTCTTTATATAAATTACATTATTTATTCAGAATGCAACTATCCTTTAGTGCTTACAAGTTACTACTATAGAACATGAGACCACAGGCTCTATGTTTGTCTTACATTTAGTATTGTATACGGTACATGTATAAAAACACAAAGAAAGAGATCAATTTCTTTTTTAATAATCAGCCAGTAACAAGTACAAGCAGTTGAAAATTTTACATGTTTTACAAGAAACTTTTTTTTTTTCAAAAAAACTCAGAAAACTAAATTCTTACATGGTAAAAAGTAAACGGTGGCATGTTTTAGAAATCTCTTATAAAACACAAACATGCCTTAGAACCAATCTTTAAGCAGTTTAATTACAAAGAAAATTTATAATAAGGTACTGTAGTGACTTACTGACTTGATAAAAATATGATAAGATAACTTAACATAGTAACACCTTAACATTTCAACATTAACTTAGTCCAGCATTTACCAGTAACAAAACATTTGTTTGTGACATTTTTTACTGGTATGTTTCTGGTTTCTAAAATCAATTGTCCAAATTTCACTATCGATTGTCGCAGACTTTGGCCTTTCCAATCAATTCTCGGTTATAAGCGATAATCTGCACAACACTAGCAGACCCCATCACTGATGTGGAAATCAATCAGTTTTAGGAAACAAAGCTACTGGGAAAAGCATAATCTGATAGCATCATCAACCTGCTCTGGTTTCATATCCCTGTAAATTTTGGGCTATGTGGGAAGTGAGGAGTACAGAAGCATGAGCTGGAGGGGGGGGGGGGGGGATGTGAATCAGTGAATGACCAAAGCTGTAGGAATTCTGGAAGACAAACAGCTATCTTATATCATTGTGACAGAAAGTATCTTGCTTAGAGACTTTCTCAATGTTCCGCCTAATCAAAAAATGCAGATCAAAGGTCACAGATTTATCCCATCAGACATCAATTACAGCCACATAAGTGACCAACAACGCAAGAACATTTCGAACAACTTGACAAACACAGGCAATTAAATGCAACCAATGCCATTTCTGTGTAAGTTTAATCAACTGTCATTTGCCAAAAACACAAATACAAATTCCCTAGCAAAGGCTTCTCAGTACACATCCCCTGGCGGCTTCAACATTATTTTCGCACGAAACATTCTTGGTGGAACTTTCAACATCCAGGCACTACCGAGTAAAGCTTCGCCATTATTCATATGTGTGTTGTGATACTCCATTTACACCAGGAACACGCTGCAGAGTCATGGGAGAAAGCTACAGCGAATAACTTTTAAATCTCTGCACACAGTAAAACTATTAAAGGCAGACCTATGTAGGTCACAATTAAACCGCATAAATGGATGTACTCTCAGTGTACTCTCAGTGTGACGTCATTAAATTGTGTAATTTTTTTTGTTAATTTTATTCGTTGTTTGATATTATACTGCACATTTTTATCTTTGTGAATTGTTAAGGGCTTTATCAGAATTAAATCTTGACAAGCCAAAGGCTCGCTTTCTAACAAATTTCCTGAACTCATTCAATAAAATCTTGTATTAAAGGACAACTCATGTCAGATCCTACATGTTAGCAACTTTGTAAATTTTAAAAAAAGTTCTGAACAATTAGCCCATTGTATGATTATTTTGATATTGCGTCACAGTTTTGTCATACCTCTCCCTGGTACACAACCGGAATTTTGGTTGGCTTGTGATGCCAGCTGATCTCGATGCGCTTCTTAGTTCATCTTACCCATGCTACATGTACATTGACCTCTCTAACAGAATGAAGAGATGTTGGTTCACAATGGCTTGTTATTGGCACACTGAAGTGACCTGTAATAATTACCAAAATGAACACATTTGTTTCATTTATCTCTACTGTATTGTAAATTTCAGTCTGTGTTAATGGCCAGTACATGTTACATTTACAGATCTTTACCTACAATATGCTTTAGTATCATAAATGCCATTATATACTAAAATACTTTGTATAGCATTGATTTCCTTATTTTTCACACTTTCTTGCCTTGGAACCCAGGCTCTGCATTGAAAACATGTCATTTCAGAACTAATTAAGGTAAAATCCCTTTAATTCTGAGGTTTTTCTCTGCAGAAAAAAGAAACCTTTTTCCAACAGAAGTGGCATAACTCTGAAGATATTGTCTTCAAAAATGATATTAATCATGTCTAAACTTGTAAATACATACAAGAATGCAATGTGAACATCATGAAATGCTACCTGATTGGGAGAAACATTGTTTTTAAGAACTACTTGAAGGGATACAATGCTACCTTAAGCAAACCTTAACTTTTTCATACATTAAAGACTATAAGTTTTCTTTACTCTCAGGTGCGTATCTAAGAAAGAAATACACTTTTTTCCTTTTGCTATGAAAAATAGTACCACAACAGCAATTTAAATACAGTGATACTGATGGAATATGCCCTCAGACAGCTACATTTTCTGAGAAATGAAGATCAGACTAAATTTGATGTTTCTTCATAATTATATGATAAATAGATTTACATGAAATAAATAACAAGATACAGTGTTTGTGTTATACTTATCCTTGATTGTGTCCCTTTACCTCATTTAAAATGAAATTTTTAGAGCTTTATGATAGAAAAAAATAGATAAACAATCATTAGCTGCAAAAAGATGACCACAAAAAACACTTATTAAACAGTGTTTACTTTCTTATCCCTACTCCCCCCTCTCTTACACTTTTAAATTGCCCTTACCCCCAGTTAAAAATGAAAAGTCCACAAGGCATCTTTAACTCAATGAGAATCCTGTTTACTTATCTGATTTTAAATCATTGAAAAGGCTTTCTATACATTATGGAACAACAATTAGTATCTGGTTACCAATGCTGTCACAGTTGCAATTTCATTGAGAAATTCTGGGTACTTTTTGTAAAAATGATGAAAGAAATGCTAAAATGCCAGACCTCTTGCATGTTTTACCAGCCTGGAAATAAATACACAGAACCTCACCGTGCTGTTAAGCAGTCTGATATTAATCCTTGTTTTAGTTCAGCTGGAGATATCAATTCCAAATGGCTGGAAAAATGCCTGGTGCGTTGGATCTACGCATTCAGCAGTATCTGCAAGAGGAGGGTGTAAATTTGGGAAGCCTCATTTATCATTAATTTCAGAAAGTTCTTATCCCTCATAAGTAGTGTACATGTAGAGCTTATAAAACTTGATAAAAAGAGCCAGAATCTGAATTTAAGTATTTTACAGGAGACAAGGTTTGTTTTGGGATCCTACCTTGAATTTTGATGCCAAAACTTGGAGTTTCGCTCAAAACAAGTACAGACCTATAGCGAGTGCATAAATGGCTTGGTAGCTCAGATTGATCGCTTACCTGAAGTTTGTAGAGCTACAACTGAGAGCTACACTGTAAACTGCGGCGATTGTCCACATGAGCCTCTTGTCTGTGAGTGGAAAGGTGGCTTAGATGGTTGGTATCACTCTGCATTTCTGCCCACACATGCCACCGAGTACCTGAAAATGACAGAGAATGACCATGCATTTATGTAAACTATACTGGAAATTCTCCACAGTAAACAGGCAGTTGTAAGTGTATCAGATGACACTTCCACACAAAAATTGTGGGGCGTCCATCAGGAAAACTGTCAACAATGCTGAAACTTGTATACCTCTCATTGAGCTGTGCTGGTTCTCTGGTGTCAAAGACATTGCAACTGAACGATTGACAAGAAATGTCAGTTCAGAATAAAGAAACAACTATTACTGGGCACCCTTTGTCACCCAGTGAACACCCAGAGCATCTAGTTACTTGGCAGTAGCATCTAAAGTCATTAAAAGTATCAGAAATTTTTTAGAGCTTTATGATAGAAAAAAATAGATAAACAATCATTAGCTGCAAAAAGATGACCACAAAAAACACTTATTAAACAGTGTTTACTTTCTTATCCCTACTCCCCCCTCTCTTACACTTTTAAATTGCCCTTACCCCCAGTTAAAAATGAAAAGTCCACAAGGCATCTTTAACTCAATGAGAATCCTGTTTACTTATCTGATTTTAAATCATTGAAAAGGCTTTCTATACATTATGGAACAACAATTAGTATCTGGTTACCAATGCTGTCACAGTTGCAATTTCATTGAGAAATTCTGGGTACTTTTTGTAAAAATGATGAAAGAAATGCTAAAATGCC
Source organism: Mya arenaria (assembly GCF_026914265.1). NCBI lineage: Eukaryota > Metazoa > Mollusca > Bivalvia > Myida > Myidae > Mya > Mya arenaria. Next base: position 31,068,239 of record NC_069131.1, read on the forward strand.
AGACCTCTTGCATGTTTTACCAGCCTGGAAATAAATACACAGAACCTCACCGTGCTGTTAAGCAGTCTGATATTAATCCTTGTTTTAGTTCAGCTGGAGATATCAATTCCAAATGGCTGGAAAAATGCCTGGTGCGTTGGATCTACGCATTCAGCAGTATCTGCAAGAGGAGGGTGTAAATTTGGGAAGCCTCATTTATCATTAATTTCAGAAAGTTCTTATCCCTCATAAGTAGTGTACATGTAGAGCTTATAAAACTTGATAAAAAGAGCCAGAATCTGAATTTAAGTATTTTACAGGAGACAAGGTTTGTTTTGGGATCCTACCTTGAATTTTGATGCCAAAACTTGGAGTTTCGCTCAAAACAAGTACAGACTTATAGCGAGTGCAAAAATGGCTTGGTAGCTCAGATTGATCGCTTACCTGAAGTTTGTAGAGCTACAACTGAGAGCTACACTGTAAACTGCGGCGATTGTCCACATGAGCCTCTTGTCTGTGAGTGGAAAGGTGGCTTAGATGGTTGGTATCACTCTGCATTTCTGCCCACACATGCCACCGAGTACCTGAAAATGACAGAGAATGACCATGCATTTATGTAAACTATACTGGAAATTCTCCACAGTAAACAGGCAGTTGTAAGTGTATCAGATGACACTTCCACACAAAAATTGTGGGGCGTCCATCAGGAAAACTGTCAACAATGCTGAAACTCGTATACCTCTCATTGAGCTGTGCTGGTTCTCTGGTGTCAAAGACATTGCAACTGAACGATTGACAAGAAATGTCAGTTCAGAATAAAGAAACAACTATTACTGGGCACCCTTTGTCACCCAGTGAACACCCAGAGCATCTAGTTACTTGGCAGTAGCATCTAAAGTCATTAAAAGTATCAGAAAACTGTTAAATACCGAACCAAGTGTAAACTTGAGGTGGGCAAATCCGGAGCAAAGATATTTAAAAGGGAAGAAATCTGGTAGAAGTTTGTTAAAGAATATGCCAAGGACCAGCTTGGTGATTTAGGCCTTAATTTAAAGTGCTACTCAGTAACATGGCGGAATTAATTTAATCAAACATCAACAAAATAACAGAGGTAAATATGAAAAGGCCATTGACTCTATCACATGGCAGAATGTCTTATGATGTTCTAATACGCCTACCAAAGAAAATGAGAATATGTGAAGTTGCACTCACACACACTCACACCCTTACACTCATTGAATTATGGCCTCACACTAATTTGCTTACACTTAATCAATCAATCAATCAATGCACACCCACCTGGAAAGCTATGACATCCTTTGGAAGAGATACATCTTGCGGGTCCTGTCTTTACTCAAATGTCCCGAGCAGCAACTGCAATAAGAAAAACATGTTCTTTACAGTCAACAAGACGCCAATGCGGCAAGCCGCATTAAAGCCGGATTATTTTTTTGACGATGCAATTTTGCAAACCTAGGATTTGAGCTAAGGACCTAGTATTTTTAACCAAAAAGACTCATATTTATACTTATCGGAGATATCGTTCATACAAATAACCTGATCAAAAGAAACTATTCCATTTGTGTGAGGAAAAATGAACATTCTATAAATACATCAGCTTTTCCAATAAGATCTGTCCCAGAGACCTAGTTTTTAACCCTAGATGACTAGATAAGTTAATTAAAATTAAAAATTTGAAAAATATGGGTAGATATGATATTCATGATTGGGATGTGTGTTTATAAAATAGCAATTGAATGTAGTTGTTGACTGATATTGATAGGTAAACCGATTTGACCTAGTGACCTAGTTCTTTATCTGAGGTGACCCATATTCACAAATGTTTAAGACAACATGTAGACAAATATTCTGACCAAGTTTCATATAGATTTGACAAAAAATAATGATTTTTTATGACCTAAGATTTGACCTTGTGACCTAGATTTTTACCGGGGATGACCCATATTAAAGAACTTTTAAGATATTATGCAGACAAATATTCCGACCAAGTTTCAGAAAGATTTGAAAAAAATTGTTAAATTTATGACGTGGAAAGATTTTCCTATGCTTTGACCTAGTGACCTAGAATTTGACCCAGGATGACCAATACAAAAAATAAGCAAGATATTATGCAGACAAATATTCTGACCAAGTTTCATCAAGATATGAATAAAAAGATTGAATTTATGACGTGGAAATATTTTTTTCTAAGATTTGACCTAGTGACCTAGATTTTGACCCGGGTTGACCCATATTAAGAAATATGCAAGACATAATGCAGACAAGCATTCTGACCATGTTTCATTAAGAGTTTATAAAAATTGTTGAATTTATTACCGTGAAATATTTCTTCTAAAGAATTGACCTAGTGACCAAGTTTTTGACCCGAGATGACCCATATGCATATATATTCAAGATAACTTTCAAGATATTATGCAGACAAATATTCCGACCAAGTTTCAGAAAGATTTGAAAAAAATTGTTAAATTTATGACGTGGAAAGATTTTCCTATGCTTTGACCTAGTGACCTAGAATTTGACCCAGGATGACCAATACAAAAAATAAGCAAGATATTATGCAGACAAATATTCTGACCAAGTTTCATCAAGATATGAATAAAAAGATTGAATTTATGACGTGGAAATATTTTTTTCTAAGATTTGACCTAGTGACCTAGATTTTGACCCGGGTTGACCCATATTAAGAAATATGCAAGACATAATGCAGACAAGCATTCTGACCATGTTTCATTAAGAGTTTATAAAAATTGTTGAATTTATTACCGTGAAATATTTCTTCTAAAGAATTGACCTAGTGACCAAGTTTTTGACCCGAGATGACCCATATGCATATATATTCAAGATAACATGCCTACAAATAGTCCGACCAAGTTTGATAACCATTGGATAAAAACTCTTGATTTTATTACATAAAATGAAAATTTTAACGTAGAATTGTTAACGCCCTCCCGCCCCAATTTGTGGAAACGTTCTTTACTGACGTCATTATAAATGATAAATCACAGTAATTTTTAAACACTATTGACGTCAAATAGTTCCTCTAAAAATCACGTTCTTACAATTATTTATTTTCAAATTTAATTAAAAGTTTTGCATACTTATATATTTGATTGCGCATTATTGAAATTGCATAATACCGGTTTACCTTTCATAAACCTTACAATAAAAGAAGGAGGTACTTCAGTCTTGGGCAAGGAGGTACTTCAGTCTTGAGCAAGGAGGTACTTCATTCTTGGGCAAGGAGGTACTTCAGTCTTGAGCAAGGAGGTACTTTAGTCTTGGGCAAGGAGGTACTTCAGTCTTGGGCAAGGAGGTACTTTAGTCTTGGGCAAGGAGGTACTTTAGTCTTGGGCAAGGAGGTACTTTAGTCTTGGGCAAGGAGGTACTTTAGTCTTGGGCAAGGAGGTACTTCAGTCTTGAGCAAGGAGGTACTTCAGTCTTGGGCAAGGAGGTACTTTAGTCTTGAGCAAGGAGGTACTTCAGTCTTGGGCAAGGAGGTACTTTAGTCTTGGGCAAGGAGGTACTTCAGTCTTGAGCAAGGAGGTACTTCAGTCTTGGGCAAGGAGGTACTTCAGTCTTGAGCAAGGAGGTACTTCAGTCTTGGGCAAAGAGGTACTTCAGTCTTGAGCAAGGAAGTACTTCAGTCTTGAGCAAGGAGGTACTTCAGTCTTGGGCAAGGAGGTACTTCAGTCTTGGGCAAGGAGGTACTTCAGTCTTGGGCAAGGAGGTACTTCAGTCTTGAGCAAGGAGGTACTTCAGTCTTGAGCAAGGAGGTACTTTAGTCTTGGGCAAGGAGGTACTTCAGTCTTGGGCAAGGAGGTACTTTAGTTTGAGCAAGGAGGTATTTCGGTCTTGGGCAAGAAGGTACTTTAGTCTTGGGCAAGGAGGTACTTTAGTTTGAGCAAGGAGGTATTTCGGTCTTGGGCAAGAAGGTACTTCTGTGTAAGGAGTCCTTGGTTTGGGGCGTGTCTTTTCTCACTTACTTATTTGAACTAACAGCTCATTGGATGATGTTACAACTGAAACAATCTGCTAGCAAGCTAACAAGGTACAGTGTAAAATTGTCCTATTACATTTAAAGCTGCACTCTCACAGATTAACCGTTTTGACAACTTTTTGTCTTTGGATGAGCCAATTTTTGCATAAATGTTTGGAAACCAGTATTACAAGACTGCTGAAAAAGCTCAGATTACAGTAACTCATATTACTGTTCCAAAATTGATGTTTCATTGCTAAAAGCGTTACTAACCCTTTAGGAAAAATGAGTTTTTCGGCTTTTTTTTCCAAATAATCAGGATATATTCTTTTGTGAGTTGTATCATATGACTGAATTGAAGGCATTGATACCAAAATCAGCTGTTTCTGAGACAAAAACTAAAAAAGTCAACAAGAAACACCGCAATGCAACGAAACCAGGTTTTCAATGATTGACAGAAGAACTTCAGCCTGTGTCTGTTTTTATATTTTTAGAAACAGTGTCCTTGTCACTAGGGACCCCAAAAGCAATCCCATAAAAGGTCTCCTTAACTCTTCCTTTATACCAAGTTGGGTCAAGATATGTCAATCCTAACCAAAGTTATTCAGTTTCATAGGTTAGTTTGACGCCGCCTGTTATTTTACTTTACTGTTTACATACTTTTTAATGATTCATATCTCATGGTGCTTTCTGTTATATCATGTGGCATTGTGCAAAATAAATACACTTTTAAACACACCTTTTTGTAGATTTTGCTTATTGCCCCATTTTTTCTTATCCTTGATGTTATCTTTTTACTCCATTTTTCCCCTATAAAAGCATATCCCACACCGTGTTCCTTTCTAGTGACAGATTCGTGGTCTAGTTGTAACACACTTGACTATCAATCCAGGGGTCACAGGTCCCATCGCATCAGATAAACAAAATATTAATTGTCTTCCGGGAGGGACTTACATGGGGGTCCCGTGTGACAGTGCTATACACTGGTGCACGTTAAAGAACCAGGGTAGCTCTAACCAGGGTTACATTCTGTCTGTGCCCTATGCTCCAAAAACCTTAAATTACTAACACTCTAAATGGAGCACTTACCCAAATGGCAAGGCCCAAGTGCGAGTTTAAATAAGCTTACGCACCCTGTTCGTTTGTATTATTTGCCCCGCGTTGAGTGCTATGTGCCAGGTTGTGAAGGGTAAATTAACGGTAATTAAGGTAGCTTTAGTCAATTTTCTGAAGGCTATTCCTTTGTTCTCATCCTATAAATATAATTATAGTCAATTTAATAAAACTTACAAACTCCACACGTGATCTACCATCATTTGGTTCATAGACAAAACGAAGTTTGATCCCTGAAACTAATGCTTTGCAAGTGTGAAAGTTTTCAGATACTATTGTCATCTTATTCGCACTTTATCCAAATATTGAATGCCCTCGTCAAACGTGAGTAAATTTGAATAAATAAGTTCTTTAAACACAAAACACATACACTCAGCACATGACATTTACATGGACAAACACATTACTTTACAAAATTGAACAGTTTGGGTGGAGTTACACTTTACAAAACAGGACAGTTGGGCTGGATTTACACTTCTCTACATAAGTTTATACTTTCAGTGTATGGATGCATGATTATAATGCACCAGTCAATTGTAACCACGCCCCCCCCCCCCCCCCAGGTCCTGGGATATACCGGGGATAGCCGGGGAAATGGGCTGTGTTTTTACCTTTCAGGTGGCCCCGCAGTGCCCGGTGAATGCGGTGATTTCGCGCAAAATATAGCGGGAAATTTGATTTACCTAGGCTCCCTGGGCTGCGGGGGCATTTGGGGGGGGGCATTTGACCATCAGTTTGTTCCCGCAGGGCGAAGATTTTACCTGGGGTTGGCTGGACCGAAAGTCAAAGTCCCCGCTAATCCCCGGACCTAGGGGGCCGTGGTTACAATTGACTGGTGCATAATTTTAAAGTATACTCCATATAAAAGCTAAGACATATACTTATACTCCTTATAGTCATTGTAAAATTAATGTAAATGTACATAAAAACTAACTGAATCCTTGTCACCTTCACTTTCAGATTCTAGGTATGTTCATACAATCAAAATGATATATAATGGGTAATTAGTGGTTAAAGCACTTCCAAACATTTTAATAGACTAAAACAATATAAAGATGTAGAAGTTATTCGACAGGGGATTCTGATAGATTCCTATGGATTCTGGTAATTCTATATTCTGGAGGGATTGGCACGATATATAGCAATTTTCTTGCCATGAAGACAAACTTTTAAATGTCAACTTCACAAAACTTGTCACTGAGTCTTTTAGTGACTTTGAGGAGGGACATTTTGGTCTCAAAAGAAGTAGCACAGATATGTTTCAATGCAATCTTAATAAATTAACTTTTTTCCAACTCAGTCCCCCTGGAGGTTGGGTATAAAAGACTGGCCCGCCCCAGGACCGGAACAATTCGGGACCAAGGCAAATAAACGGAAATCTCCGTACTGGTTGGGAAAAGAAAGGCGGGTACAAAAGACAGGTCAGTCTGGAAGCGGTATTAAAATATGAAAACATGTATTGTGTTGTGAAGTGCAGTTATAAATTGAATGCAATAAGTAAACTATAGTATGTTTTTACTTAATGCAACAAATAAATACATACATGCCATATCCCCCTGCGGCAGGAAAAATCCTCTTGAATTTCGATCCTTTCCCCGGTCTCTCAGCAGGGGATAAAAATCCCGCGGATTTTTTTTTTTAAATAGATTTTTTCAACAGGCAATAATGAGGGAAATGAGGGGGAAAGGACACCGGATATAGCTCACAAAGTGATAAGTAAACAGACAAATATGCAGTTGTTTTTCGTTACCAGAGGTAAGATCTTGCTGTGTTAACACTTATATATCTACCGTATCCACAAATGAAACAAGTGTTTGAACTAATAGCTGAATGCTAAATTTGGCCTATGGTGTACTTTATAATGCTTACAATTTTGCAGACCATGAAAAAATTTGTTACTTCAAATCTGAGATGATCACCTCAAAACTCACAGAATTTCGACAAGTATTGTTATTTTTAGGAAATATATCGAATAAATAAATATTCTGAATCGAAGGATTTTACAAGCATAAGTTAAAAAAAATATTAAAAAAACTGGCAATATAACTTTTAAACTGTTAAAGATATGCCCTTAAAAATGTTCACAGTACTGTACTAGGGATAGCCGTATTATGTACTGAGAATAGTTTCAAAGTTGAGAAATGTGTACTGGGGATAGCATGTAAAATGGGACAAAAAAATGATAGTAGCACTGTTTATATATATACAATATACATGTATGTCTATTTCGAACTCAAATAATCTGTAAAGAGTGAGAGTACAATTTGATAAAAAATTATTGAGCAAACTTTAGTTTACAACGATTTTGATCCATGCCCTCCTAAATGAATGTAATAACTGTATATAATTATTATGCAAGCTGCTTAAATATCAAAATTGGTCACTATACATTATTTCTCACTGAAGTTAACGAGCAGAGACCATTATTCTGTTCTAAGTAATAGCAACATCGACCAAAGCTTAGAAAAAGCTTCACGTGTTCCAAATTTGATCACAATATCTCATTCCTTACTAATGACTTTCTGTGTGCAAAAACGTACCTACTTGATTTACAAAGCAATACCATATATATATGTATAGCAAACACCACATAAATTCTACCAGGGTTTTTTGGCAATATTTATAGCCGGTATTCGGTCATGTTGCCAAAACAGTTCTTTCCCCTAAATGCAAGCGTCTATTCACAGAGACATACAATGATGTAATATCCGCATCATGGTGAAAGGTGGATTTTCATTGGTTGAACTACATTTTTTATCCAATCAGAGAGCATGTAACAAAGTAAGATTTTTACACTTTGTGGTAAAAACATGTGTCAATGTCAACAAAAGGTTGACAGTAAATTATTTGGTGCAGAAGGGGAGTAAAATAACTAACAGACAATGCTATTCTTTGTCATGCCTCACGAACATGTTTAAATACATGACATTGACCTTCATTGCCAATATCATCGGAAAATGACAGAACTGAGAAGTGAAACTGAAAGTAGACAACTGGGTGAAATGACCAAATATTTATTTATTATTATGATGGTGTATTTACTTTTTGATGAATGTCAAAGAAAACATGTTGATGAAATTTTACAAAATTCATTCATTTGTTTTTTTATCAATTGCAAACAAGTCTGACTATTTGGAAATAGGAAGAAATTAAAAATATTGATATATTCATTACATTTTCTCTGAGTCTGGAAGTCATCATTTTTATTAGACAACAGATTTTGTATCCCATTTAAGAGGAAGGAAAGCCCATTAAATTGTCTCTGAATTTTTAAAGAACTTGTTAATCAAACTATTGACTATTTCAAAGAGTTAAAACAAGGGATTAAACAATGTAAGGTGTTAATGGAGTCAGTGCATATTATGTTGAAGGTACCAATGTTATTCATTATAGTTTTATATAAATTATATCCTTTGTAATTATTTATGAAGAATTTCCCAATTTCGCCAAAATTGACGCCAAAATTCCCAATCTCACGGGTTTAGGTTATATTCCCAAAATACCGGAAAAAAAACCTGTCTACGGCCATATGTTTTGTGTTCCTCAATAAATCAGATTACCTGCGTATTTTAAATATTTGGGACTCGAAAGTTGATGCTCGTGAAAAACACATCATGGTTAAGTTATCTATATGAATGAAACAGTTTTAAGTACATACAGATACAAAAAAAACAACATTATTTGCTCTCATCTCTCGATATGGACAACATCGAACAATTTCCCCCAAGCTTGCGTAAAGGTAAAAAAAACGTAATCATAGTCACAGTCTCGTTATTCTTAATACATCGTTACTATCCTCAGTCCACTTAACAGATGTATCCCCTGTGCAGTTATTTATTTGCTTCATATATTCCCAGTTCACCTTCAGGTCATCAAAAAGTATGAATATCTCCGTAACAACAAAACATATCATATTGATATCTTACACAATACTAGATGCTGTTATTACAATGAAATCGCTTGAATCAGTTTTTATTCTTATTTTCTATTTGTTGTTTTATGTTTGATATCGTACCACATAACTGAAAATTTGTGAGAGATCAATGCAACTTTCGCCAAAAATTGTGCTATTATACAAAAGAGGAGACACATTTTCATCAAAGTCGTATATTGCACAGGATCAAGTTATTCGAAACTCTTCGATTTTGATAAATATATCACCATCAAATACAAAAAATGATAAAAAATTTACCATGTGTCAAAATCAAAAGCTTATCCATTTATCACTTTTTTAGCTATATCCGGTGTCCACGTTCCCCCACAGAGAGTATGTGAGTGAAACTGATTAAAAATAAACAACTCACCAAGGCAGACAATGACTTCATGAATTACAATGAATAGTTTAAAAAAGATTTGATAAATGCCAAAAGGGAACTTTAACATGAGGCTGTCCATTACTTTTTGGCAAGAAATAAGGGCTAACTTGAGGGATAAAAAAAAGAAATTTTAGGGCTAATTTAGGGCTAAAATTAGTAATTGAAGGGCTAGATATGGTGGTTGTACATCATAATGGCCTTACCTCTGCAAATTTAACAAGAAATAAACTCACGTACTAAAAGTACAGGAATGACATACACCAGGGCTCCATTGTCTCAGCTGTTATTTTACGTTAAAGACACATTAAACATGATATAGTGAGTGTATTAGTTTGTATTTTCAAAAATTCTAAGGCAATTAGAGAAGAAAAATGAAAAAAGTAGGAATTGACTGAAAAATAAGGGCGTTTTTAAGTATTTGAATTTTGAGTTTTATAAGAATTTTAGTAAAACTGAAAAAAATAAGAATTTTTAAGAATTTTTGGGGCGCTGGACAGCATGTGAAGTGATTAATTTATTTGTGTAATGATGATCAAGGGCAAAGAAATACTACTATTGGGAAATGGAAGAAAGTTGTAAAAATGGTATATCTGTGAGAGTGCAGCTTTAAGTGGAAGTTTTTTCCTTTTTATGATTGCTCATTTATCTACTTATGAAGGCATTAAAATGAAAAAAAAAAATGTTTTTTTTTTTTATATATTTTATTTAAATTAAAAATATTTGCAAATTAAATAAAAAATCGACATATGTTTATATTTTTTAACATGTTTCCCTAAGAGTAAATGTTCACAGTCAGCAATATTTCTATTTATTTGATTTCCAATTGTATTTATAGATTATAAAATACAGTTATTCTGATATTTGAATGCTAAATTAATTGACGACATTTGGCAAATGCAAGAAATTCTCACTATCATTGATAGTTTAACACTTCTCACTTTCATTGATAAATTTAACACTTGAACAAAATAATCACCTTTCTCATTGTAAGACATTCTGTTCCATTAGGTTTGTTGTATAGCTGTTAAATATATGTTATATACAGTTAATCAGGTACTTTTTCAGCTTAAAATTGTGTCCGGTTCATGGCAGGAAGTTTTTTCTGGGAGTAGGATTTGTCCCAAGTTTAAATTAAAAAAAAATAGCGGTTAATATCGATCATGAATCTCATTATACTCATAATACAAGTATTACAAACCAAAATATGTTTCTTTCATATCAAACAACAATGCTATTTACCTTTGAAATGTAGAGAAGGTCTGTTATACAATTTTGGCAAAATCAAATTAAAGGGGAACAACGTTAAGGTAACAGTCAACAGTTTTACATGGCTGTGGTAAAATTCGTTAATGATGTGTATAATTTAAGAATAAACACTTTTCCAGGAAGCATGTTCCTGACCCTTCGAGCAGAACAGACCGGTACGTTTTATTTGGTCTAGCCTCGCCCCTCGATGCTGTATCTTGAGAAATCCCTAAAATCGGTATCGAATAAGTTACAATTACATTACAGTATACAGCCGACGCGGTACATACTGTATATATCACAGATCTATCTGTAAATGGTTCACATTACACTCTGCAACTATAAAAACAAAATTAATAAAACATGCATAAATATATTGCACACAAACAGGGAATGCTGTATTAAATATAAAACATGCATACTTCAACTGCACCCCGCTAGGACAGCTCGCACTAGAGCAGTATAAGTCATGTAATCCGTGCCGGACCAGCGCGTCTACACTCTGAATGAAAGTATCGAAACAAAATAGACTGACTAATGATCATATGCCTTCTAGCCCCTGGACATGTGTACATAAAGGTGTGAATGCATGGAGCGATAAATTATGTGGTCAGCCTTGCAAATACATTGGTCAGTTGAAGGCGGGAACCGAGATTAGACGGACGTTTCACAATGGTTGTCTTCGGGATTGCAGGTATGTTCTGTGTGTTTTATATGAACTTTGCTTGCTGATAATTATAATGATTTGTAAGAATATCGGGTATCACTGCTGTGTTTTCTTTTCTTCTTCCCATGACTGTATATTTTCTCTCTATTTCTTCTTTTTATTATTTGTATTCCAGCGCATCATTTTATTTATGGTCGAATTTAACAATTTTTTGTACTATTCAGATTCAGGTCAGCTTGAGTATAAGAAATACACGACCATGCATTTTCTGCTTGTTCTTTTTACAATTAACATTCATACATAGGCATTTGCTTCTTTTCCAATCTATTTTTTACCTAACCCGACTAAGTATATATTTGTTTCATTTTTCGTGTATACATATATGTACATATAATACTGCAAATTGTTACAGACATTCCTTTCAATGAGATTAATGGTTATATTTAGAATTTTGTTAATAGTTTAATTAACGGTAGTAAAGGCAGTGGAAATCATAAGAAAGAATACAATGTTTAAAAAAAAAATAGGTGCCGCATCGCGCGATGGTAGGCCTTCGCTCAAAATTATTACAAATTAAATAATAATCAATAAAAAATGACAATGCAAATGATTTCTGTACGCAAATTAATTTCTTCTAAAATTCTTTTCTTTAAAGGGTCGTCATTGGCGCATCAATTTCTTGACAAGTTGTGACCATTAATTTACTCTTGTTTCCATAGCAAACACGGATTTCATCTCGACCTATTTTGACTTAATTCATAGTCTATGTCTTAAACAGCCCTATGGATTATCGGTACAAAAATGACTCACCAAATGTTTCTTTATTTATGTTCCAGAAACATTCCGCATTAAGAAAACAACTCAGATTATAAGCCTTATGTAATATCGATGCGTTAATGTTGCACGCCATTTCAATTATGTACGTTCGAAAGCCTGTCATGAGCGTCACGTCAAATGTAGCCTTTTCTAAATGTGGAATACATGGTCTTACACATAGCTTTCGAAATATAAGTGATATCATCATGAGATTAAGTATTGCTTTCTGAAATGTCATTTTATTCAAATATCCAATCAGATAATAAGTCAACGAGATGACCGAATGCCCCAAATCGTGCGATGCGGCTCATATATTTTACTTATGTGTTACCGCTTTAATTTATCTTACAATTGTCTTTCATTAATAATGTTAGTTAGTGTTGTTCGTGTAAACTCTAAATCGGCATTTTTGTACATACATATTGGCTCAATATTTCAGCGGCAACGGTTCCGGAAGCGTCGCTCCATCCAACCGGAAGTGAAACCTTTCCAATGGAGTTGGCTGAAGAGACGCAATAAGTGGTGGCGCAATGGTGGATAACTAGGTGAGTTTTTATATGAAAGAAATGATTCAACAATGAGCCGAGTGTTCAGAACTTTGTTAAATTTATTAAATGTGATTTACTACTTCTCTTCTAACTTTTAAACGTGAAGTAGTTGATGATGCGCTCATATATTACAGTAAAACTAGTTTACTGAAACAGCTCTCTCAAAGCTTGATACAAAAATCGGTAAGGGAGCAAGTTTTGACACAGTGTGATATTAAAAATTGTTGACCGCCTCCCTTTTTTTTCTTCTTCACATCATTCGGAACATCTCGGCCATTTTCCATTGAAATTATGATGTAGCCTGGGTTACCTGCCCTTACCATTTCATTATCTTGTTGTGCAGAGTACGCTGGGAACCAGATTAATTATGATGTAAAATAGCATTCGGAACTCCTCGGCTAGTATCAAGATATGTCTATCTCGAAGCTTGCCGGAGATGGCCGACTGGTAAAATAACTTAGGAGTTCCGAATTTTTCACCTGAGAAGTTTTTTTTTTCTGCCATTCTTGAAAAAGCAATTCTGACCCCAATTTGGAGTGTTGTACGATTTAGAAAGTTTTACAATTCTGGATGGTCTGTATTATTTTGCTTTTTTTGTTTTTAGTATTTGCAATTATTTTGATTGTTTAGTTCAAGTTGAGTTGAATTTATGAATTTGTGTCACATATTTCCGCGACTTAAGGTTTCGTGAAATATCTCGTAAAGGTTCATTCGGAACTCCTCGGGCATTTTTATCGAAAACAACCTCGGATGTATGCCGGTACATCAGTTAAAGTAGTTCGTAATTTTTTTAATTAAATCAGTTTAGAAATGTAGTGTTTTAGAATTGTATTTATTGATCTAATTTTAAACTGATTGCCAGTGAAGTATATTATTGCAAACATAATTAAGATTTCCAAGAGTAAAGTCATAAAGTATAACTGCTAAATAAAATCACTACGCGATCTACTTGCAGCGGACTTAAACGTACCTCTTTTTTAGTATGTAAACCGTCCAAATGCATCCGAGATTGTTTTTGAAAAAAATAGCAGAGGAGCTCCGAATGGTAAAGGTTATGTCTATATAAATTTAAGTGTGCAATGTTGGTTCTTGTTATAGAGCCGTTTATTTTTAGCCCGACTATTCGTAGAATAAGGAGAGCTATCCTAGACACCTGAGCGTCGGCGTCGGCGTAACCACTTATGTTAAAGTTTTTGTACCACCTCAAATATTTTCAAAGTCCATTTACACCTGGCTTTGAAACTTTATACGCTTGTTCACCATCATACCCCCAACCTGTACACAGGAGAAGGTAACTGTATCAAGTATTTTAACAAATTTATGCCCCTTTTTCGACTTAGAATTTAGGTTAAAGTTTGGGTACCACCTCAAATATTTTCAAAGTCCATTGACATCTGGCTTTAAAACTTTGCACGCTTGTTCACCATCATGCCCCCCAGCCTGTTCACAGGAGGAGATATCTCTATCAAACATTTTGACAAAATGTTCCCCCTTTTTCGACTTAGAATTTACGTTACAGTTTGCTTACCACCTCAAATCTTTTCAAAGTCCATTGACAGCTGGCTTTGAAACTTTGAACGCTTGTTCACCATCATACCCCCAACCTGTACACAGGAGGAGATAACTCTATCAAGCATTTTGACAAAATTATGCCCCTTTTTCGACTTAGAATTCAAGTTTGCGAATATTTTTCAAATATTTTCCATTCAATTTATGTAAATATCTCAGCACATCATGTATTGCATTGAAATCTTATCTAACAGTGATCCATGCATGTGTCGCCAAAACTTATCAATCCATACACCGAAAAGCGGCGGAATAGTCGAGCGCGCCGTCTCTGTGACAGCTCTTGTTTATAACTATTGAATAATATTAGTTAATTAACACTTTATATGTTTAATGTTTGTTTAAGAAAATGCTAGTAGTGATGAGAAAAATGCATAGTCACTACAAGGATTTAATATGTAATGGATGGTAATAATGGTCTTGATGATGACGATGATGATTTCAATGTTGTTGATGATGATAATGATGATGTTGATGATGATGGCACATGGCCATAACTTAATATTCATTCAAGACATTCTCATGTTTAGTATTTGTTTCATTTTGATACTTGTAAGTGACTGCATCAGTTCAATGTTTCAGTGTCCCCTGTACCGGAAGTGTACACTTGTCCACCTGATGTGATGAAACATGCGATGGAGTTGGTTATGGGCGATAACTCACTGATGACAGTAGATTGACAGCTTGTTTGAAGCAGACCTGTGATCAAACAGTATGAAACTTAGCATCTTTTGGTAAATATATAGATAATACTAGTGATGAGAAAAAGCATAGTCAGTGTACAAGGGTTAAGTATGTAATGGATAGTGATGGTCTTGATAATGATGATGATGATGATGATGATGATGATGATGATGGTGGTGATGGTGATGGTGATGGTGATGATGATGGTGATGAAGGTGATAATGGGGGAGGTGATGACGATGTTGATATTGATGGTGATTTCAATGATGATGATGATGGTGATGGGCGACCATTCACTGATGACTGGCTTGATACCTGGATTCCATCAGGTGATCTTAGTGTATGAAACTTAACATCTATGAGTAAACATGGCATAGATAATGCTACTTTGAATTTCTAAAAGTCTTTTTTGAAAGTCCAAAAAAAAAATGTTTTAAGATATTGCAAAAGATATACAGATTAAAGATATGCATTATTCGGATGGACTTTTTGAGAAAAACAGTCTAGCTTAAAACAAAGTTTTCACTTAAAATGTCACTTTCTATTGCATGAGAATATCATTTAAAGGGACTGTACACCAGATTGGCACAAAAAAAGTTTTTATCTGTAACAAATTTCAGGACAATTATTTTTTAATAGAATGTGTTCTGCTTTGATATCATAATTGTAAAAAAAGTACTAAAATGTAAAAAAAAATTGTGTCGGAGACCGGGTTCGAACCCACGTTGCCAAAATTGTAGTCCGGTGTAGTATCCACTGCTACGAAGGCTTACTCCAAACGAATGGTATACTTAAGCTATATACCTAACTTGGTAATATCATGTGATCACATCGACTAGCCAATCACGCATGAATTTTACTAGGTAGACTTACCCAGTAATCTTTTTTAATGGAAAAACACGAAATAACTGCTAAACTTGAATAAATTGTAAACTATGTGGTACTTCAGTTAGTAGGTTTCAATGCATTGTACACATTAATACCAAGTTTGTCAGTTTTCGACAATTTTCTTTTTTTCTTGCAAATTGATCATCAGTGGTGCACAGCTGCTTTAAGAATTAAAACTTATGACAAAATGATCAATGTTTATTGATCAATGTTTATTTTTAAACAATGAATTTTAAGTGAAAACAAATCAATTTTTTTTTTAAGAAGTACAGTGAAAGTGTAAAAAGGCACATAAGGAAAGGCTTATGAATATAAAGTTACACTTTTATCAATACAAGAAATAATATAACTATATTTGTTTCAAGAACATACATGTAACTTGAACTACTTTTATTCAAATGTTTAATATTTGTTTGTTTAATTATGATACTTGTTTGAATATGAATAAATTATTTGCTAAAATAAGAGACTGCAGCTGTTCCATTTTTCAGCTACTGCAGAACTGGAAGTGTCCAACCATCCAACCAGAAGAGATGCCTCTTGCAGTGGAGTAGGCTATGGGTGTCCACGCATTTAAGATCAATGGCTTCATAGCTGAACTTGACCAGGTGAACAAAGTCAATATAGTGAGTATGTAATGGATTGTGAATATGATATTGCATTAAGATGATGATGATGATGATGATGATGATGATGATGATGGTGGTGGTGGTGGTGGTGATGGTGTTGGTAGTGGTGGTGATGTTTGTGGTGGTGGTGCTCATGGTGTTTGTTGTTGTGATCATGCCATGATGATGATTGTGGTGATGGCGGTGGTGGTCATGGTGTTTGTTGTTGTGGTCGTGCGATGATGATGATGATGGTGGTGGTGGTGGTGGTGGTGATGGTGATGATTGTGGTGATGGTGGTGGTGGTCATGGTGTTTGTTGTTGTTGTCATGCGATGATGATGACGATGATGATCCCTGGCACTCATTTTTCCCTAAGCTTACCTTTGAAGTTCTTTAAATGTCTTTGCCTTTGTACATTAGCTGTTTTATTTAGATTGGTGGTATGCGGCTACATTGGCATGATGATGGTGGTGGTGGTTGTTGTCATGATGATGGTGATGATGGTTGTGATGTGGCTACATTGGCAGTCTTGTTTGCACCAGATCCTGTGGACATCATCATAAACAAAGATATGTATTTTTGCTCACTCCTATGTATTAATTTTTGTTCAAGGTAAAAACAATCTATTATCATTTAAATATCAATGTTTTTTTTAGAAGAAAAAAAAACAGTCTACCTTTAATAAAAGAAATCTTTATACTACATGGGCTTATCATTCATTGATTAAAATTAATTGACAAAAATTTTAATTGTTCATTATTTAATAGATAATTTTAATTTATTTTCTAAAATGTTTGTGTAAATAATTCAAATTTATTTCTTAAGAAATGAAGAAATGCATGAAAACTGAAAAGGCATTTTCTGTTGGTTTTTGAAATCTTACTGTGAAAATGCTAAAAGGCACCAGCATTCTTTCCCAAGATTTCCTTAACCAAACACGGCTAGCAGAAAAGGTTTATTTCATATTCATGTATTTTAATATATAATACTTTAATATAAAAAATGCACATTGGAGTGGCTTCATATGTATAATTTTGCACATGGCTTGTGATAGACTGTTAGGAAAGGCTCATGAATTGAGAAGTGATAAACAATTTACAAATAAATTAATTAATGTAAATATATAAGTGTAATGAACATATTTTAAATTAATTTTGAATGCTATTAGTTAAATATAAGCACATTTGTTAATATCTTTGATATTTGCTTCTTTAATTATGATATTTGTTTCAATTATATATATGAGTTATAAGTAACATCATTGGTTCCATGTTTCAGTGACTATTTCATAGGGAGTGTTCAACCATCCAACAGAAAGAGATGATGATGATGATGGTGGTAATGATGGTGGTGCTGATGATGATGATGGTGGTGGCGGTGGTGTTGATGATGATGATGATGGTATTGCTTGATGGGGAGTGTGGTCATGATGATGGTGCTGGTTGTGGTGGTGATGATGGTGG
Organism: Mya arenaria; assembly: GCF_026914265.1. Taxonomy (NCBI): domain Eukaryota; kingdom Metazoa; phylum Mollusca; class Bivalvia; order Myida; family Myidae; genus Mya; species Mya arenaria. Next base: position 31,086,131 of record NC_069131.1, read on the forward strand.
TTATGATGGTGATGATGGTGGTGGTAGTGGTCTTCGTGGTGTTGGTGTTGGTCATGGTAGTGGAGCTGGTGGTGGTCATGATGGTGATGATGGAGGTGGTTTTGAAGCTGGTGAATGTGGTGCTGGTGGTGGTGGTGATCATGGTGCTGGTGGATGGTCTAATGGTGGTTGTGCTGGTGGATGGTCTGATGGTGCTGGTGCTGGTGATGATGATGGTTGTGCTGGGGCTACAATGGCAGTCTTGTTCGCACCTGATGCTGTGGACAACATTATCAACAAAGATATGTATTATTTTTTTTTATTTTTTTTTTAAAAAATTGTCAAATGTAAAAATTAATCAATTATGCATTTTAAATGATGGAGAAAGTTAAATGTTTTACACAAAATGTCTCACTTAAGATAAATGTTTTCACTAAGTAGGTCACTCTATATTTCATGAGCCTATCATTTATTAAATAAAAATCATGGACAAAATTTTCAATTGTTCATTATTAAATTTTGGACAAAAACATGAATTATTCGGTGTTATTAATTCAAATTTATTTCTAAAAAAAATACATGAAAACTGAAAAGGCATTTTCTGTTGGTTTTTGAAATCTTACAGTGAAAATGCTAAAAGGCACCAGCATTCTTTCCCAAGATTTCCTTAACCAAACACGGCTAGCAGAAAAGGTTTATTTCATATTCGTGTATATAAATATATAATACTTTTATATCAAAAATTTCACATTGGAGTGGCTTCATTTGTATAATTTTGCACGTGGCTTGTAGTAGACTGTAAGGAAAGGCTCATGAATTGAGAAGCGAAAAATTATTTACAAATAATTTAAGTAATGTAAATATATAAGTGTAATGAACATATTTTAGATTGATTTTGAATGCTATTAGTTAAATATAAGCACATTTGTTAATATCTTTGATATTTGCTTCTTTAATTATGATATTTGTTTCAATATATATATAAGACTTTTATTGCAATAAGTAACTGCATTGATTTTGGCATGTTTCAGTGACTATTTTTTAGGAAGTGTTCAACCATCCAACAGGAAGAGATGATGATGATGGTGGTAATGATGGTGGTGCTGGTGGTGGTCATGATGGCGGTGTTGGTTGTGGCTGTGGTGTTGATTATCATAATGCTATTGGTTGATGGTGGTTGTGGTCATGATGATGGTGCTGTGCTGGTTGTGGTGATAATGATGGTTGTGGTGGTCTTCCTCATGGTGTTGGTGGTGGTCGTGGTGCTGGTGGTGGTCATGATGGCGCTGGTGGAGGTGGTGTTGATGCTGGTGGAGGTGGTGCTAGTTGTGGTCATACTGCTGTTACTGGTCATGATGGTGCTGTCGGTGGTTGTGCTGGTTGATGGTCTGATGGTGGTGGTGATGGTGATGATGATGGTTGTGCTGGGGCTACAATGGCAGTCTTGTTCGCACCGGATGCTGTGGACAACATTATTATCACAGATATGTATTTTTTTGGTCATTTTTGTGTTTAAAAATTTGTCAAATGAAAAAAAATAATCAATTATGCATTTTAAATGATGGATAAAGTTAAATGGTTTGCAAAAAATGTCTCACTTAAAGGAAATGTTTTCACTAAGTAGGTCACTTTATATTTCATGAGCCTATCATTTATTAATTAAAATTCATGGACAAAAATTTTCAATTGTTCATTATTAAATTTTGGACAAAATAAAAATTAGTCTTTGTATTAATAATTCAAATTTATTTTTAAAGAAATACACGAAAACTGAAAAGGCATTTTCTGTTGGTTTTTGAAATCTTACTGTGAAAATGCTAAAAGGCACCAGCATCCTTTCCCAAGATTTCCTTAACCAAACTTGGGTAGCAGAAAAGGTTTATTTCATATTCGTGTATATTGATATACAATACTTTTATATAAAGTTCACATTGGAGTGGCTTCATAATTATGTATAATTTTGCACGTGGCTTGTAGTAGACTGTTAGGAAAGGCTCATGAATTGAGAAGTGAAAAACAATTTACAAATAATTTAAGTAATGTAAATATATAAGTGTAATGAACATATTTTAACTAATTTTGAATGCTATTAGTTAAATATAAGCACATTTGTTAATATCTTTGATATTTGCTTCTTTAATTATGATATTTGTTTCAATTATATATTAGTTTTATTGCAATAAGTAACTGCATTGGTTCCATGTTTCAGTGACTATTTTATAGGAAGTGTTCAACCATCCGACAGGAAGAGATGATGATGATTATGATGATGGTTGTGGTAATGATGGTGGTGCTGGTGATGATGATGATGGTGTGTTGGTTGTGGCTGTGGTTTTGATGATCATGATGATGGTATTGCTTGATGGTGCATGTGGTGATGATGATGGTGTTGTTGCTGGTTGTGATCGTGATGATTGTGGTCATGATGGTGGTGGTGGTGGTCCTTGTGGTGTTGGTGGTGGTCGTGGTGCTGGTGGTGGTCATGATGGCGCTGGTGGAGGTGGTGTTGATGCTGGTGGAGGTGGTGCTGGTGGTGGTGGTCATGGTGCTGTTGCTGGTCATGATGGTGCTGTTGATGGTTGTGCCTTTGGATTTTCTGATGGTGGTTGTGCTGGTGATGATGATGGTTGTGCTGGGGCTACAATGGCAGTCTTGTTCGCATCGGATGCTGTGGACAACATTATCAACAAAGATATGTATTATTTTGGTCATTTTGTGTTTAAAAATTTGTCAAATGTAAAAAATAATCAATTATGCATTTTAAATGATGGAGAAAGTTAAATGGTTTGCACAAAAGTCTCACTTAAAAGAAATGTTTTCACTAAGTAGGTCACTTTATATTTCATGAGCCTATCATTTATTAATTAAAATTCATGGACAAAATCTTCAATTGTTCATTATTAAATTTTGGACAAAAAAAGAATTATTCTTTGTATTAATAATTAAATTTGTTTTTAAAGAAATACACGAAAACTGAAAAGGCATTTTCTGTTGGTTTTTGAAATCTTACAGTGAAAATGTTAAAAGGCACCAGCATTCTTTCCCAAGATTTCCTTAACCAAACTTGGGTAGCAGAAAAGGTTTATTTCATATTCGTGTATATAAATATATAATACTTTTATATAAAAAAGTTCACATTGGAGTGGCTTAGTATGTATAATTTTGCACGTGGCTTGTAGTAGACTGTTAGGAAAGGCTCATGAATTGAGAAGTGAAAAACAATTTACAAATAATTTAAGTAATGTAAATATATAAGTGTAATGAACATATTTTAAATTAATTTTGAATGCTATTAGTTAAATATAAGCACATTTGTTAATTTCTTTGATATTTGCTTCTTTAATTATGATATTTGTTTCAATTATATATAAGAGTTTTATTGCAATAAGTAACTGCATTGGTTCCATGTTTCAGTCCCTATTTTATAGGAAGTGTTCAACCATCCAACAGGAAGAGATTATGATGATGATGGTGGTAATGATGGTGGTGCTGGTGATGATGATGGTGGTGTTGGTGGTGGCGGTGGTGTTGATGATGGTATTGGTTGATGGTGGGTGTGGTCATGATGATGGTGCTGGTGCTGGTTGTGGTGGTGAAGATGGATGTGGTGGTGGTCCTCATGGTTGTTGGTGGTGGTGGTCATGATGGCGCTGGATGATGTGGGGTAGATTCTGGTGGAGGTGCTGCTGGTGGTGGTGGTCATGGTGCTGTTGCTGGTCATGATGGTGCTGTTGATGGTTGTGCTGGTGGATGTTCTGATGGTGGTGGTGCTGGTGATGATGACGGGAGTGCTGGGGCTTCAATGGCAGTCTTGTCTGCACCGGATGCTGAGGACAACATTATCAACAAAGATATGTATTATTTTGGTCATCTTTGTGTTTAAAAATTTATCAAATGTAAAAAATAATCAATGTATTTTAAATAATGGAGAAAGTTAAATGGTTTGCACACAATGTCTCAGTTTAAAGAAATGTTTTCACTAAGTAGGTCACTTTATATTTCATGAGCCTATCATTTATTTATTGAAATTCATGGACAAAATTTTCAATTGTTCATTATTAACTTTTGGACAAAAATGATTTTTTCTTTTTATTATTAATTCAAATTTGTTTTTAAAGAAATACACGAAAACTGAAAAGGCATTTTCTGTTGGTTTTTGAAATCTTACAGTGAAAATGCTAAAAGGCACCAGCATTCTTTCCCAAGATTTCCTTAACCAAACACGGGTAGCAGAAAAGGTTTATTTCATATTCGTGTATATTAATTTATAATACTTTTATATCAAAAATGTCACATTGGATTCGCTTCATATGTATAATTTTGCAAGTGGCTTGTAGTAGACTGTTAGGAAAGGCTCATGAATTGAGAAGTGAAAAACAATTTACAAATAATTTAAGTAATGTAAATATATAAGTGTAATGAACATATTTTAAATTAATTTTGAATGTTATTAGTTAAATACAAGCACATTTGTTAATATCTTTCATATTTGCTTCTTTAATTATGATATTTGTTTCGATTATATATAAGAGTTTTATTGCAATAAGTAACTGCCTTGGTTCCATGTTTCAGTGACTATTTTATAGGAAGTGTTCAACCATCCAACAGGAAGAGATTATGATGATGATGGTGGTAATGATGGTGGTGCTGGTGATGATGATGGTGGTGTTGGTGGTGGCGGTGGTGTTGATGATGGTATTGGTTGATGGTGGGTGTGGTCATGATGATGGTGCTGGAGCTGGTTGTGGTGATGAAGATGGATGTGGTGGTGGTCCTCATGGTGTTGGTGGTGTTGGTGGTCATGATGGCGCTGGATGATGTGGTGTTGATTCTGTTGGAGGTGGTTCTGGTGGTGGTGGTGGTCATGGTGCTGTTGCTGCTCATGATGCTGTTGATGGTTGTGCTGGTGGATGTTCTGATGGTGGTGGTGCTGGTGATGATGATGGGTGTGCTGGGGCTTCAATGGCAGTCTTGTTTGCACCGGATGCTGAGGACAACATTATCAACAAAGATATGTATTATTTTGGTCATCTTTGTGTTTAAAAATTAATCAAATGTAAAAAATAATCAATGTATTTTAAATAATGGAGAAAGTGAAATGGTTTGCACAAAATGTCTCAGTTTAAAGAAATGTTTTCACTAAGTAGGTCACTTTATATTTCATGAGCCTATCATTTATTAAATAAAATTCATGGACAAAATTTTCAATTGTTCATTATTAAATTTTGGAGAAAAAAATGAATTATTCTTTGTATTATTAATTCATTTTTGTTTTTGAAGAAATACATGAATTCTGAAAAGGCATTTTCTGTTGGTTTTTGAAATCTTACAGTGAAAATGCTAAAAGGCACCAGCATTCTTTCCCAAGATTTCCTTAACCAAACACGGGTAGCAGAAAAGGTTTATTTCATATTCGTGTATATTAATATATAATACTTTTATATCAAAATTTTCACATTGGATTGGCTTCATTTGTTTAATTTTGCACGTGGCTTGTAGTAGACTGTTAGGAAACGCTCATGGATTGAGAAGTGAAAAACAATTTACAAATAATTTAAGTAATGTAAATATATAAGTGTAATGAACATATTTTAAATTAATTTTGAATGTTATTAGTTAAATATAAGCACATTTGTTAATTTCTTTGATATTTGCTTCTTTAATTATGATATTTGTTTCAATTATATATAAGAGTTTTATTGCAATAAGTAACTGCATTGGTTCCATGTTTCAGTGACAATTTTATAGGAAGTGTTCAACCATCCAACAGGAAGAGATTATGATGACGATGGTGGTAATGATGGTGGTTCTGGTGATGATGATGATGGTGTTGGTGGTGGCGGTGGTGATGATGATGGTATTGGTTGATGGTGGGTGTGGTCATGATGATGGTGCTGGCGCTGGTTGTGGTGGTGAAGATGGATGTGGTGGTGTTCCTCATGGTGTTGGTGGTGGTGGTGGTCATGATGGCGCTGGATGATGTGGTGTTGATTCTGGTGGAGGTGTTGCTGGTGGTGGTGGACATGGTGCTGTTGCTGGTCATGATTGTGCTGTTGATGGTTGTGCTGGTGGATGTTCTGATGGTGGTGGTGCTGGTGATGATGGGTGTGCTGGGGCTTCAGTGGCAGTCTTTTTCGCACCGGATGCTGAGGACAACATTATCAACAAAGATATGTATTATTTTGGTCATCTTTGTGTTAAAAAAATTATCAAATGTAAAAAATAATCAATGTATTTTAAATGATGGACAAAGTTAAATGGTTTGCACAAAATGTCTCACTTAAAAGAAATGTTTTCACTAAGTAGGTCACTTTATATTTCATGAGCCTATCATTTATTAAATAAAATTCATGGACAAAATTTTCAATTGTTCATATTTAAATTTTGGACAAAAAAAATGAATTTTTCGTTTTATTATTAATTCAAATTTGTTTTTAAAGAAATACACGAAAACTGAAAAGGCATTTTCTGTTGGTTTTTGAAATCTTACAGTGAAAATGCTAAAAGGCACCAGCATTCTTTCCCAAGATTTCCTTAACCAAACTTGGGTAGCAGAAAAGGTTTATTTCATATTCGTGTATATTAATATATAATACTTTTATATCAAAAATTTCACATTGGAGTGGCTTCATATGTATAATTTTGCACGTGGCTTGTAGTAGACTGTTAGGACACGCTCATGGATTGAGAAGTGAAAAACAATTTACAAATAATTTAAGTAATGTAAATATATAAGTGTAATGAACATATTTTAAATTAATTTTGAATGCTGTTTGTTAAATACAAGCACATTTGTTAATATCTTTCATATTTGCTTCTTTAATTATGATATTTGTTTCGATTATATATAAGAGTTTTATTGCAATAAGTAACTGCATTGGTTCCATGTTTCAGTGACTATTTTATAAGAAGTGTTCAACCATCCAACAGGAAGAGATTATGATGATGATGGTGGTAATGATGGTGGTGCTGGTGATGATGGTGTTGGTGGTGGCGGTGGTGTTGATGATGATAATGTTGGCATTGGTTGATGGTGGGTGTGGTGATGTTGATGGTGCTGGCGCTGGTTGTGGTGGTTGTTATGGTGGTTGTCATGATGGTGGTGGTGGTGGTCTTCGTGTTGTTGGTGGTGGTCGTGATAGTGATGCTGGTTGTGTTTATGATGGTGCTGGTTGATGTGGTGCTGATGCTGGTGGAGGTGGTGCTGATGCTGGTGGAGTTGGTGGTGGTGGTCGTGGTAGTGGTGCTGGTGGTGGTCATTATTGCGCTGGTGGAGGTGGTGTTGATGCTGGTGGAGGTTGTGCTGGTGGTGGTGGTGGTCATGTTGCTGTTGCTGTGGGATGGTCTGATGGTGGTGGTGCTGTTGATGATGATGGTTGAGCTGGGGCTACAATGGCAGTCTTGTTCGCACCGGATGCTGAGGACAACATTATTAACAAAGATATGTATTATTTTGGTCATTTTTGTGTTGAAAAATGTATCAAATGTAAAAAATAATCAATGTATTTTAAATAATGGAGAAAGTGAAATGGTTTGCACAAAATGTCTCAGTTTAAAGAAATGTTTTCACTAAGTAGGTCACTTTATGTTTCATGAGCCTATCATTTATTAATTGAAATTCATGGACAAAATTTTCAATTGTTCATTATTAAATTTTGGAGAAAAAAATGAATTATTCCTTGTATTATTAATTCAAATTTGTTTTTAAAGAAATACATGAATTCTGAAAAGGCATTTTCTGTTGGTTTTTGAAATCTTACAGTGAAAATGCTAAAAGGCACCAGCATTCTTTCCCAAGATTTCCTTAACCAAACACGGGTAGCAGAAAAGGTTTATTTCATATGCGTGTTTTTTAATATATAATACTTTTATATAAAAAAAAATCACATTGGATTGGCTTCATATGTATAATTTTGCACGTGGCTTGAAGAAGACTGTTAGGAAATGCTCATGAATTGTGAAATGAAAAACAATTCACAAATAATTTAAGTAATGTAAATATATAAGTGTAATGAAAATATTTTAAATTAATTTTGAATGCTGTTAGTTAAATACAAGCATATTTGTTTATATCTTTGATGTTTGCTTCTTTAATTATGATAATTGTTTCAATTATATATGAATTTTATTGCAATAAGTAACTGCATTGGCTTCATGTTTCAGTGACTATTTTATAGGAAGTGTTCAACCATCCAACAGGAAGAGATGATAATGATGGTGGTGCTGGTGATGATGATGGTGGTGTTGGTGGTGGCGGTTGTGTTGATGATGATGATGATGATGGTATTGGTTGATGGTGGGTGTGGTGATGATGATGGTGCTGGTGGTGGTTGTGATGGTGGTTGTCATGATGGTGGTGGTGGTGGTCCTCGTGGTGTTGGTGGTGGTCGTGATAGTGATGCTGGTTGTGTTTATGATGGTGCTGGTTGATGTGGTACTGATGCTGGTGGTGGTGGTGCTGATGCTGGTGGAGGTTGTGCTGGTGGTGTACATTGGCAGTCTTGTTGGCACTGGATGCTCAACAAAGATATGTATTATTTTGGTCATTTTTGTGTTTAGAAATTTGTCAAATGTAAAAAAAAAATCAATTATGCATTTTAAATGATGGACAAAGTCAAATGGTTTGCACAAAACGTCTAACTTAAAAGAAATGTTTTCACTAAGTAGGTCACTTTATATTTCATGAAACTATTATTTATTAATTGAAATTCATGGACACAATTTTCAATTGTTCATTATTAATTTTGGATAAAACAAATAATTATTCATTGTATTATTAATTTAAATTTGATTTTAAAGAAATACACGAAAACTGAAAAGGCATTTTCTGTTGGTTTTTGAAATGTTACAGTGAAAATGCTAAAAGGCACCAGCATTCTTTCCCAAGAATTCCTTAACCAAATAAGGTTAGCAGAAAAGGTTTATTTCATACTCGTGTATATTAATATATAATACTTTTATATCAAAATTGCAAATTAGAGAGACTTTATGTTTAATTTTGCACCTGGTTTGTAATAGACTGCTAGGAAAGGATCATGAATTGAGAAGTGAAAAACAATTCATAAATATTTTAAGTAATGTAAATATATAAGTGTAATGAACATATTTTAAAATGAGTTTGAATGCTATTAGTTAAATACAAGCACATTTGTTAATATCTTTGATGTTTGCTTCTTTAATTATGATATTTGTTTCAATTATATATGAGTTGTATTGCAATAAGTAACTGCATTGGTTTTGGCATGTTTCAGTGACTATTTTATAGGAAGTGTTCAACCATCCAACAGGAAGACATGATGATGATGATGATGATGATGGTGGTAATGATGGTGGTGCTGGTGGTGATGTTGGTTTTGGTGATGGCGGTGGTGTTGATGATAATGATGATGGTATTGGTTGATGCTGGGTGTGGTCATGTTGATGTTGCTGGTGCTGGTGCTGGTTGTGGTGATGATGATGACGATGATGGTGGTGGTGGTCCTCGAGGTGTTGGTGATGGTGGTGGTTGTGGAGTGGTGCTGATGTTGGTCATGATGGTGCTTGTGGAGGTGGTGCTGATGCTGGTGGGGGTGCTGATGCTGGTGGAGGTGGTGGTGATGGTCGTGGTAGTGGTTATGGTGGTGGTCATGAAAGTTCTTGTGGATGTGCTGCTGATGCTGGTGGAGGTGGCGGTGGTGGTGGTGGTGGTCATGATGGTGCTGTCGGTGGTGGTGGTGCTGAATGGTCTGATGGTGGTGGTGCTGGTGATGATGGTTGTGCTGGGGCTACAATGGCAGTCTTGTTCGCACCGGATGCTGAGGACAACATTATCAACAAAGATATGTATTATTTTGGTCATTTTTGTGTTTAAAAATTTGTCAAATGTAAAAAATAATCAAATATGCATTTTAAATGATGGAGAAAGTTAAATTGTTTGCACAATACATCTAACTTAAAATAAATAAATGTTTTCACTAAGTAGGACACTTTATATTTCATGAGCCTATCATTTATTAATTGAAATTGATGGACAAAATCTTCATTGTTATTATTAAATTTTGGACAAAAATAAATGAATTATTCTTTGTTTTATTAATTCAAATTTGTTTTTTTTAAAATATACGAAAACTGAAAAAGTCATTTTCTGTTGGTTTTTGAAATCTTACAGTGAAAATGCTATAAGGCACCTGCATTCTTTCCCAAGATTTCCTTAACCAAACTTGGGTAGCAGAAAAGGTTTATTTCATATTCGTGTATATTAATATATAATATTTTTATATAAAATATTGCACATTGGAGTGGCTTCATATGTATAATTTTGCATGTGGCTTGTAATAGACTGTTAGGAAAGGCTCATGAATTGATAAGTGAAACACGATTTGCAAATAATTTACGTAATGCAAATATATAAGTGTAATGAACATATTTTAAATTAAGTGTGAACGATATCAGTTAAAATAAGCACATTTCTTAGTATCTTTGATATTTGCTTCTTTAATTATGCATTTTGTTTCAATTATGTATAAGAGTTTTAATGTAATAAGTAACTGCATTGGTTCCATGTTTCAGTGTCTATTTGATAGGAAGTGTTCAACCATTTAACAGGAAGAGATGATGTTGCTTGTGATGAAGCTGGTGGTGGTGGTGGTGGTGGCGTTGGTGTTGATGATGATGGTGGTGGTTGATGGTTGGTGTGGTCATGATGATGGTTGTGTAGGTGGTCCTCGTGGTGTTGGTGATGCTGGTGGTCGTGTAAGTGGTTGTAGTGGTGGTCATGATGGTGCTGGTGGATGTGGTGCTGATGCTGGTGGAGGTGGAGCTAATGCTGTTGGGGTTGGTGCTGGTGGATGTGCTGGTGTTGGTGGTTATGGTCATGGTGCTGGTGATGGTCATGATGGTGCTGGTGGTGGTCATGATGGTGGTGGTGCTGGTGGATGGTCTGATGGTGGTGGTACTGGTGATGATGATGGTTGTGCTTGGGCTACAATGGCAGTCTTGTTCGCACCGGATGCTGTGGACAACATTATCAACAAAGATATGTATTATTTTGGTCATTTTTTGTGTTTAAAAATTAATCGAATGTAAAAAAAAAAATATTATGCATTTTAAATGATGGAAAAAGTTAAATGGTTTGCACTATTTGTATCAAGGTTTTTTTTTCGTTTTTAAAAAAACGTCTAACTTAAAAGAAATGTTTTCACTGAGTAGTTCACTTTATATACATGTATCATCATTTATTAATTGAAATTCATGGACAAAATCTTCAATTGTTCATTATTAAATTTTGGATAAAAATAAATTATTCTTTGTATTATTAATTCAAATTTGTTTTTTAAGAAATACACGAAAACTGAAAAGGCATTTTCTGTTGGTTTTTGAAATCTTACAGTGAAAATGCTAAAAGGCACCAGCATTCATTCCCAAGATTTCTTTAACCAAACCCATGCAGCAGAAAATGTTGTTGTTTTTTTCATTTTCGTGTATATGTAAAAGATATGTATGTACATATTATATTGAAAATTTGAGGGTTTGGATTGCATTAGTTTGAGTGTGATAAATTATAAACTTAGCAGTAGGAAAGACACATGAATATGTTGTGAAAAGCAATATAAGACATAATTAAAGCAATTTGAATATATTTGTAATATTAAACCTGTTTTTAATTATTTTTGCTTATTGATCATGTAAGTTTGAAATAATAATCATAGAAATAATTTAAATAATGAATATATTTGTTGAATGAATATATTTTGAGTTCATTCTGAACGATATATGCTTATCACTTTTATTCAACTCTTTAACATTTGTTTGTTTAATAATTATATGGTACTGGGTTTGATGATAAATTTTATTGAAATAGGTGACTGCGTCTGTTCTATATTTCAGGGTGTGTCCAACCATCTAGTCAGAAGTGATGCTCCGTACAATTGGGTTATTATGATGCACTTGCTTCATGGCTGAACTGGATCATGTAAGCATTGTCTATTAAACTTATGGTTGACTATGATTGGTAAATTCATAGTCAATGGTAATAGTATGTAAATACTTACAGTCAAGGGTATTCATGGAATGACTTTTCTTGCATGATTATGGTATTGTTTTAGGTCGACTTTTCAAACAATTACGATGTCTATACTTTTCATCATGTTGTTTACAACCATCAAACAATTAGATTTAAACTACATATCATCTTATATGCAAATTATTGCTCTTGTTTACTTTTTTTTTTTGGCAAAATATCTATTTCAACATTAATGCACTTATTTAACTTTAACTTATTTTTAAGACTAAGTGCGCTGCCCTGAGACAGCTTTTGATGATGATTATGATGATGATGATTAACTTATCCTTCATTTGGCCCATATGTTTAATATTTTTGTTATTATTATTATAGCTTTGTTTAGTGATATTTAACTTTTATATTAAAATGAAGATACATGCTTTGGTTCAATGTTTCAATGTCCACAGAAATGCCCCACTAGCAACCAGAAGTGCCCCACCATGCAACCGGAACAGCCCCATCATGCAACTGGATGTGATACCCCGTGCAACAATGCTCCATCATTGGCCGTGGCCATGGTAAGAATTTGAAAAAAAAATAGATGGATTTTAGAATTAAAATACGGTAACGATATTAATTTAAGGAAATATCATTAATTGAAATATCACTCTAGCTTAAATGTCATTTCGTACAACAATAATGATGCTTTTAAAAAGATCATGGTGGTGCTGTTGTTGACAAAGCTGTTGTTGCTGTTATTCTGAAGGATTATGAAAAGTGGTATTTTTTGCCATCCAGTTAACAGTAACATAGTAAAACACATGATTGATAGCCTTATTGAATTGTTGATGTGTTATATAATTTTAGCCCGAAGGAGAAAATACGGACCTTGCTTTGGCATAGAGCGCTTTTTGAGTTGGCCATGGGCGCTTACTGATGACACAATGGGTCACACCTCACTGATGACACAATGGCCTGATATTTGACTGGGTGAGGTAGGTGCGAATTGTTTATGAAACTTTATCATGGTAATACAAAGATATTTGTAAATAGTGTTGAGAAAATGTTTCAAGTGTAATATGGGCTATCATATTATGGAAAGTGATTAATGGTCTAGCAAAATGATGACAATGACAATATATTGTTTTGATACATTGCAAGAAACTTTTACCGCTCTGTGATTCCAATACCTTAATTAAATGTTCAGAAAAAACATTTGAAATAATATTTAGTATTTTTCTTTTCTTTTTTCTTTCAGAGAAAACAATGGATGCTGTTTCACGGGAAAAACTGGAAAGGAAAATTCGGGATTTGTGTTTATTGACAAAACAATTTTACATTGATTTTACCATATTTGTATTTGTTAAATGGAGCATGTTGAGATATGTTCGTTATCTCATATTTGGAGGGTTAGTCTAAGAAACATGAATTGTTTCGCGCATTGTTACGAACACAGGTTTCCTCGTCCATTTAAAAAACAAAAACGGGGTTTTGCCTGGGCGGCTAGTATCCCAGAGAAAAATATTCGATCTTATCACTTAACAATGCATGGCGTAAGTTTATTTATCCATGTGTTTTACTCTGATAAAATCGTGACATGCTCAGTTTGGGGGTGATTATTATTTATAATTGGTGACCGGAACATTTGACACTCGGATATGTGTACATATATTTTTAACAGGGTTCCCACGGTCAGGGAAGAGTCATGGAATTTTAAAATTGGTCAGGGAAAACATTTTTGGCAAAAGTCAGGGAATTCTATGATGAAGTGGCATTGGTCATACAACTACTCTCATTTAGTGACAAAAGGCTGAGGCAGTTTCTTCCATTTTGTATTATTGTTGTCATTAATAATATATACACACATTATGTACCTTATTAACCAATAACTTTATATTGCTTTATATGCTTGTGTAAAAGTACTTGTGATATAAGCTCATGCACTTTATTTTTATATCACAGGGTGTTTTTAAATTTGTGAGCAACTGCTAATATTAGAGCATTGTAATGTCATATATGAGCTTGATTTGTATGTTTATGATTCTCTTAATTCATTCCTAAGTATTAGTATCAGTATTAAATAGCATTTACTGAAATGACCTTAAGGAGAATTTCTATGATTATTATTTGCACAAGTTTTGTGTTGAATCCATTTAATAATCATACAGAGAAAAAAATACAATTAAGGGCACGGGATTTGTTTTTCTTAATTTGATTGTTTGTCTTGTTTTATACTACCAGTAGATACAAACATTTGGATTTTTTTACGATAATAATTAAATCTATGGGATATTTTTTAGATAATACTTAGGATGAGGAGGGAGATTACAAAAAAAAAGAAGAAAAAAAGAATAAACATAATATTTATTGAAATAGTACAAGGAGGTAAGGGTTGGCTATGGGGAAGGAATGAGGCCAGCATCTTAAGTACATTTCATGCTCATATATGACCTGTATGTGTGGCACGTGAATTGGTCCGGGAAAATTGAATTTAGTCTGGGAAAAGTCGGTGAAAGGTCCGGGAATTTTGTTTTGCCATCTTTGTGGGAACCTTGTTTAAGCATCTGTTGTAAAGCTATTTTTTGTCACTCCATGTGCCTGTTGTTGCCTAAAATAAACGAGTCTCTTAAGCAGTGTGTGTTTGCTTATGTTTATGTTTTTGTAAAGGGTTTGTTGAGACGTGTTTCTTTGTCGGCTGCACTGCATCTCTTAATAAACTACTGGTCTGGTATTTTATTCGTGTTTTTTTAGATTTAAACAAAATAAACCAAAGACTGTTAATTTGACTTCAAAATTTAGGATTTTGAAAATTATTGATTATTATACTAATAATCAAATAGGTTTATTACTACTGCGTTTCAGTCCAGTGTATTCAATACGTCAAGTAGATTTTTCAAATTCGATTTTACGAGCTGCCATTTTTGAATAATCTTTACTTAAAGCTTTTGTAACCAACTAGTATTAAAATATTGAGTAGTTTATATTTATATAGAATATGGTTTCTTCGGTTTCGATAGTTAAAAATTCTTGAAAACAAGATTTTCTGGCACGAAGCCTAGTTTGTTGTCTGTATCAATATTTGAAGTAATATTCGGGCAGAATCTGACGGTGTTTGAGCTTTAATAAAACTTCCATATGTTTTATGGCCTAGTGTTTTTGTTTGAACTAAATAAATGTTAAAATTGTTATGTTCGTTTTGTTTATTTCTTCGTTTACAGTATCAGTTTTGGTGAAAACTGTTAATTCTGAAGTATTGAGTAAGGTCCAAATGTCACTTTGTTACCCAGAACGGGAAAGATGTTTGCTTGAACGAATTGATTGAAACTTGGAACATGGTCTCTTTGGGATTTATGCAGCCTACCCAAAAACTACTTGAAGCAATTTGAATACTTGCTGACCAACAGTCTTATGAAGTTTCATTGGTGTAGGAGCTACATGCGACCAAAACAACTCACGGGATGCATTTCATATACATGTTGATCTGGTAGTAAACACAACTTGCCATTTGTGATGTTTTTCGTGTGAATTTGACTTCAGCCAGTTTAAATTGCACTCTCACAGATTGAACTTGTCTCAGAATCGGCTGATTTTGGTATAAATGCCTTCAATTTAGACATTTAAGATAACATAAAGTTATTTAAATTAAAATAACACAACAGGTTGTTGACATTTAATAGATTTACTCCGTAATGTTATTAATCTGTAGGTACAAATACTTTGTTAACCGTTATGACCTTATGTCATCTAAATAATTTAATATGGACAAAGATTATGGATCAGCTGAATTTTAATATGAATAGATCACCACACCAATCTGGGCTTAATGTGTTTGTACCTACATGCAAATTAGCGGACAAACCTTTCTCACTGGATTCCGGATAACACCTATTGTGACGTTTCTACAGATTTAAGATGATACTGCAGCGGGCCTTTAGTGGATATTTATTAAACAAAATATTTATTATAACCGGTTAAATAATTCAGCCGATAACCCTCTACTTGAACCACATTTCACATTTTTTTATTATATCGCCTTTATAAGTTCTGAAGAGCTATTATCACATTTAGTCCAGCACATTGTTGCCAATGTACTGGAGAAATGAACTGTTGAATACAAGTATGTTGGTCAAACTGGCAAACTAACTACATAATGATTATAAAAAAAACATTATTATTTATAACTTCGATAAGTTATCAACCTGCTTGCTAACGGAATGAGTTACCATTTCAGCATACCACTAAATACTGGGTTTTCCAAGAGGAAAATGTAAAAAAAAATATAACCAAAAGTACCATATCTAATGTTATTTCACTGTCATGCTTAACCTTATCGATTCTGATAATACATATTATTATATTATAACTTTATAATGCATCACTCATAATGAAAAACTTTTCATGGTTATATGACCATATGCTTCGCTCTCAAACGATTATTCATGGTCATATGGCCATTGGTGTACATGTAGCTCTCTCCTTTATTTAACGGATCAAATATAAGCAAGGAGAAATCGATGGGCAATTTGTACGGGCATCTTGTCAGCAAAATGCCTTTCAATAAAGAGATACTTAAATTCATTTTTGAGGTTAAGTCCTTATTTACTTATTTTCCCTTGACATTGGCAACAGCAAAAATGAGTCGTAGTGGTGAATGTCTTAATATTATTATACATGAGAAAAGGAATTATCATTGATTCATACACAAGTTCCAATGACCGAACTCTTTATGCTCTGATTATGATATGGGGCCTTGGGGATTTTCCCAAAGAAACTATCATATAAGTTCACTTGGTATTTCTTTCATACCAGATTATAGCCGTCTTTATTATTGAGCTAAGATAAACTAGTATAAACTTATTTTAGTTTAACTTGCCTCAGAGGGGGATAAGTATTATGCTTAAACTGCACAAGGTGTAAGAGTTGAATGTGGCCGAGCGGTAATGATGTCCGAGTGATGATGGTGTTGTCGGAGGGGTGAAAGTGTTGTCCGAGTGGTGATGGTGTTGGCCAGGTGGTAATGGTGTTTTCCGAGTGGTAATGGTGTTGACCGAATGAAAGTAGAGTTGGTCGTGTGGTAATGGTGTTAACCAAGTGGTTATAGTGTTGGCCGAGTGGTAATGGTGTTGGCCGAGTGGTAATGGTATTGGCCGAGTGGTAATGGTGTTGGCCGAGCAGTAGTGGTGTTGGCCGAGTGGTAATGGTATTGGCCAAGTGGTAATAGCGTTGGTCTAGTGGTAGTGGTGTTGACCGAGTGGTAATGGTGTTGGCCGAGTGTTAATGGTGTTGGCCGAGTGGTAATGGTGTTGGCAAAGTGTAATAGTGTTGGACGAGTGGTAATGGTGTTGTCCGAGTGGTGATAGTGTTGTTCGAGTGGTGATGGTGTTGGCCGAGTGGTAATGATGGTGTCCGAGTGGTAATGGTGTTGACCGAAAGGGAATAGTGTTGGCCGTGTGGTAATGGAGTTAACCGAGTGGTAATGGAGTTGGTCTAGTGGAAATGGTGTTGGACAAGTGGTAATGGCGTTGATCCAGTGGTTATGGTGTTGACCGAGTGGTAATGGTGTTGGTCGAATGGTAATGGTGAAGGCCGTGTAGAAATGGTGTCGGCCTAGTGGCAATGGTGTTGGCCTAGTGGCAATGGTGTTGACCGAATGGTAATTTTGTTAGCCGAGTGGTAATGGTGTTGGTCGAATGGTTTTGGTGTTGGCCGAGTGGTAATGGTGTTGGCCGAGTGGTAATGGTGTCGGCCAGTAACACTAATATAACCTTTTATATTTGCTTGTTTGATCAGGAGTCTTCCCAGTTTACATTAATTAAAATGCTAAGTTACCCAACTACTATAAATTACTATCATCTTCTATTTATGTACCCAACTCTAACTCCACCCCTCCCTTTTAAGTTTTCATGTGTCAAGTGCAATTTATGTTGCATTTGACACAAACGTTTTGAAGTGTGATGACCAGTCACAATTATTGTTCATTATTAATATATTTGACATCTATAATTTCAGGTGAGTGCAATTTGTTCTATTGTTTCTACGAATGATTATTTAAATGAGATTTAGTCTTAATTAATTTTAAACATCTTTTGTCATTAATAACCTTCACCGAAAAGCTGTGTGTGTGTGGCGGGGATTGTATTTGTGTGCGTGTGTGCGTGTGTGTGAACGTGCTTGCGTGCGGAGCATAACTTCAAAAGTCGACTTCTGGTAGTATAATTTGCAAATATTTAAACATTTGTTGCCATTAGGTCTTTACTTAGTATGTACATATAAATATATCATATTAAGTGTTAAACTGTGACATATAGCCTGAAAAACGTATTTGTATTATTTGTATTAATTTGTTGCATTTGCCATATACTTTCTGAAGTGTGATGGCCAGTCCCAATCATTGCTCATAATAAATATCTTCGATTTTTTTTATTTCAGTTTTATCTCTCGGTTAAACACAATATTTAAAAACAACAACACAATAAACACATATGTCGATAACATTGAGTTTGATTTATAAGTTAAATACATGCATACATTAGTTTAATGTATTACCGTAGTTGAATACATAAGTTCAATACATTAGTTCAATACATTATTACATAAGTTTTATTCGACCAAATGAATTGCTTCAGTTAAAGGTATTTGTACAACAAGGACTCAAGCTTACGGGCATAACCGGAACAAATCAGCCTCCTTAACAAGCTTTGGGAGCTAGAACTATGTTACAATCAACTCTCCTCTCTCCTAGACAGCCTGGCAAGTCTGAAGATACTCATCATGCTGAAACCGATTGGTAAGTGTTGTTATACACCTGTGGTCATTATACCATGGACATATTCCATACTCTCCTCTCTCCTAGACAGCCTTGCAGATCTGAAGAAACTCACCATGCTGAAACTGATTGGTAAGTGATGTTATACGCCTGTGGTCATCATACCATGGACATATTCCATACTCCCCTCTCTCCCAGACAGCCTTGCAGATCTTAAGATACTCACCATGCTGAAACTGATTGGTAAATGATGTTATATGCCTGTGGTCATTATGCCATTGACAAATTTCATACTCTCCTCTCTCTCAGACAGCCTTGCATATCTGAAGAAACTCCCCATGCTGAAACTGATTGGTAAGTGATACGCCTGTGGTCATTATGTCATGGACATATTCTCGTCTCTCCCAGCCAATCTGGTAGATCTGAAGAAACTCACCATGCTGAAACTGATTGGTAAGTCATGTTATACGCCGGTGGTCATTATACCATGGACATATTCCATACTCTCCTCTCTCTCAGACAATCTGGCAGTTTGAAGAAACTCACCATGCTGAAACTGATAGGTAAGTGATGTTATACGCCTGTGGTCATCATATCATGGACATATTCCATACTCTCCTCTCTCCTAGACAGCCTTGCAGACCTGAAGAAACTCACCACGCTGAAACTGATTTGTAAGTGATGTTATACGCCTGTGGTCATAATGCCATGGAGATATTCCATACTCTCCTTTTTCCAAGACAGTCTTGCATATCTGAAAAAAACTCATCATGCTGAAACTGATTGGTAAGTGATGTTATACGCCTGTGGTCATCATACCATGGACATATTCCATACTCTCCTCTCTCCCAGACAGCCTTGCAGACCTGAAGAAACTCACCACGCTGAAACTGATTTGTAAGTGATGTTATACGCCTGTGGTCATAATGCCATGGACATATTCCATACTCTCCTTTTTCCAAGACAGTCTTGCATATCTGAAGAAACTCACCATGCTGAAACTGATTAGTAAGTCATGTTATACACTTGTGGTCATTATACCATGGAAATATTCCATGCTCTCCTTCTCACTGTATAGGCTAACAGATTTGAAGAAATTCACTATACTTAAACTGATTGGTACAGTTGAAGCATCGTTTATATGTACACTTTTGTTTTTGTACACATATGGCCATTGTACCATTGATTTATTTATTGTTCAGGAAAGTTTCATACGTTTTACCATTTTTATGCTCCTGAATGGTGGGTATATTAAAATGTATATATATATAAATGCAAACTTGTGTCGCTCAAATCAATTTATCTTTGAGTCAAGAAACCTTGGTGAAATTTTATTTAGGTGATTACGTTTTGCATATGGGGTTAAGTTTCCAGCTACACATAGTAAAACCATAGTTGTGGGCTTTAGATTAGCAATAATAGGCATTTCTGGACTTATGCCATTTATGTTTAACTACAGTGATCAAATAATGTCATTTCATCAAGTGTTCTCAGAGCGATTTCGTACTGAGAAATTTTCAACAGAGCGTTACTTTTGTGGAAATCACGCCTGGATACCAAATGAAAGTGTAACCTACATTCTGGGGTTTCATTTCAAGTTGCACATATTTTAACCAGAGTTATGGCCCTTGAATTAGCAACAGGGCAGTCCTACTGGTGAAAATCTCTCCTAGATACCAAATGAACTCTTGCCTGGAATTCTTGATAAAATGGCCCCCTTGTTTTTATTATAAAAACCCCATGTAATGTGTGGTATTGGTGGTGTGTAACCTACCATGTTTTTTTTTCAGATCTCTAAAGCTGAAATCCCAATAAAATAGATACTGGAGTGATATCCCCAGGTCAGCTCAATCAAAGGAGAGGTAAGTTGAATTTTAAAGTAATTTTTAGCTCGTCTGTATTTCGCAGATAAAAGTCACGGTTTTGTCATAACCTTTGTGTCATTGCCTGCGCTTGGCTATATGTCAATAACCTTCAAAATATTCAAATAAAACATATAACACATGTTTCTAGAGACAACATGCTCATATATAGTACTCTGGCTTTGATAATTGTAAGGTTATGCAGCTAATGTTTGACTGAAGAAAAAAGACAAGCATTGGTTTTTGCTTCGTGCGGCTCAAATGTAAATTTCTACCCAAACAGGTGGTGGCTTTGACCCCCACCTGATTCCATATTAACTTGATTACAGTCGAACCCCGATGGCTCGAACTTCCAGGGACCGGTGGAAATACACGAGACTCGGAAAATTCGAGACAAGCGGGAATGTTTACCTTCAATAAAAAGAAATCTTCCCTTTACATCCAGTTCGAGCCAACGGGACTCGACTGTATCTGTGAACACATGTATCATTTTTTTTTACCATCTTTAATGCTATAATATCATTTTTGCAACAAAAACTATGATAAACTTTTCTAAGTCTCAAACTCAGACTTAAAGGATGTTAGTGAATATGGGCCTCAGTGCTTAACTCCCTTGGCCTCTAAAAATGGACACCACTGCTGGTTTCAACCAAAAACTTAGTGGCACTAAAGTGATTCAGTTCAGCTTATAAAAACATTTACACAGTCAGAGCTTTACTAAATAAGTATATTATTAAACTAAACTAAAATATTGATAATGAGGCAAAACCATTCTTGACGTTATTATTATTTTCACATCAAAGATCTGCATGGAAGTTTGCTAGATAACACTCTACTGTCAATTATAATCTTTGATCATGATTATTCATACATGCTCTGAAAAACAAATCACCACCGAGTGCTGGAAATGTAGATGAGTTGAGTTCTATATATTTTACTCTAGCAGTAGCATTGCAATGTAACCACATGGCGTTTTGAAATCTCGATTTTGTTTCCTTATAGTAACTGTTCTTCTTCGGTTGATATACGTCATAAAGCATACTTTACAAAGTTTAATATATGTTGTAATGTCATATCCATAGCCTTTTCGATATGACCATTTAACCGTATGATACTTTGATATATCAAGTGTTATGATTGTTTTTCTTGATTGGTTGATACAAGTCATATAGACAACTTTTTGAAGTAGAATACATGTTTTTAATGGACAATTCATTACCTTTCGTTTTGCTAATTTGAAAGGCAATATAAGCGAGAGACTAACGTCTGGCTCATTTTTATTTTGATAAATTCGGAACTCCTCGGCCATTGTTTTTGAAAACAACCTCGGATGTATGCCGGTACAACATATATTGCAAACATAATTACGATTTCCAAGAGTTAAGACATAAAGTTTAACTGCTAATTAAAATTACTACGCGATCTACTTGCAGCGGACTTAAACGTACCTCTTTTTGAGTATGTAAACCGTCCAAATACATCAGAGGTTGTTTTCTAAAAAAATGGCCGAGGAGGTAACCTTAAATTAACCAAAGGTTCTTTTTTGATGTATAAAAAACGATTGTAAAAAAGTTTTTAAGCTTCAGAAGAATTTAAATTTACCTCTTAAATATCTTCCAAAAGTGGGGTAGAAATTCAGTATCCGAAATAATCTTCCAGCTGCAATACATCGCGCATGCACGATATTATAGGTACTTTCAGGAACGAAATCACTGTCCTTTTCTTTAAGCGGCGAATGGTATACATGCAATGAACAACATAAAAGCATGCGGAGGCCATTGCTCTTCAATTTATGTCTGAATCAGTCGAGCAAAGGTCATAGCTCGATTATTATAGAACAACATCACAGCACGCGGAGACCAGCAAGCTCTTCCATTTATTTCAGAATCAGTCGGTCAAAGGTCATAGCTAGATAATTATTGAACAACATCAAAGCACGCGGAGACCATCTCGCTGTTCGATTTATTTCTTAATCAGTCGATTAAAAGTCATTGGACGATTATTATAGTACAACATCAAAGTAACCGGGGACCAGCGCGCTCTTCGATTAAGTTATGGATCAGTCGATCATAGCTGGATACTTGTATCACAACACAACACGCGGAAACCAGCGCGCTCTTCCATTTATTTCTGTATCAGTCGATCAAAGGTTGTGGCAAGACAATAATAGTGGCCTCATTACACAAAATCATACTATCACTGGTAATTTCATCTGAAAATATTGAAAGTTTTACATTTCGGGTTAGGCTCATAAAGTGTTCAAATGACACGCACGACAAATACACCTCGACTAGTTGAACTGTTCCACTTTCTTCGTCAATAAACATACGAACCAGGTACATAACAATATATATTTCAGACAACAGCTCACTTTGGATCATCAACGTATTTGCCATTTTCCGCTAAAAGAGCCTGGCATGATGCGCAAAGCACGTGCGAGCTGATGGGCGGTCATCTTGTAACCATATCAACGCAGGAAGAATACAACTTTGTCCTTGGCCTACGAGTTGACCCTTTATCTGACACATGGGTAGGCGCAAATGACATTCCGATCGAGGGCAATTTCACCTGGATAACTGGAGAGGAGTGGACGTATAACAAGTTTACCAATGCGGACGCGTGGGCTGGTTCTGAACGTGACACCGATTGTTTGCTTATTAGAAAAGATCAGTTTGTTAGTCCCCGTTTCTCCAACAAATTCGATGACGCGTATTGCAGCCGTTTGGCACAGTTTGTCTGCGAAATGTCCTTGTAGTGCTTTTTTTATCGAAATCACATGCGTGTTACATATAATAGACATAATTCTTTCCAGTATAACACTAACATTATATAAAATATAGAAACATGTATAAATTAAACAGTTGTTAAATAGCACTTTTTAAGGATTATTTCATTCTGAAAATGGCACACCCTTTTTTAAAGTAAACTCGTGTATCAATCAATGTTTGATACATATTTCAAGCACACCGGACAGGCATTTCCGGTTACGTCAGCCGTGCTGGAAAATCCCATCTGGCATCCCCCCATGCCAGATTAGTCACGCGCTGTGACGTAATACTTTTTATTTCTTTGATCATATACTTTAAGTAACTATAATTATGATATTTCAATAGATGAGTTTCATAAACATTAACTTTGCAAAAATATATCTTCACAACAAAACGAAATAACCCTTCAAAGACTTGATATCGAAGGAACTTATTGACGTTGACAGTGAATAAAAATTAAGATGCGCGTCAGTAAACATTATCGCACGCGCTTTTTGGTGAAATGTACAAAAATGAGCTTTTTTATGCAGTTTCTTCACACAAAAAATAATTAAGGTATGCTAGAAAAAATATCTATCATGTGTATCCGTTCCGGATAAAAAAAATCGACCCTCGGGCACGCTGCGTAGCAAGTAACTCGGCAAGCCTCGTTACCAGGCAACGCAGGTGCCCTCGGGTCGGATTTTTCTATCCTGAACGGGAACACATGACAGATATTATTAGTGTCGAAAAATTGAGATAATCTGCATGTAATCATCGGAATAGAATACCTTATTTTAAACATATTCCGTATAAAGCACAGTTTTTCCCCGCATGTATATATTATGCAGACAGCGTATATGGAATGCATATGCACAAAGGTGATGACGATCCTGACACGAACTTGTGTAAATACCAATTATAAAATAACGTTATCTTTTAAAAACTATTTTAGCCTTGATAAAGTTATGTAACGTCTAACTATAACTTAAACTATGTTTTCGGACACATCTTAAATTGATATATGCACATTTAATAAAAATAAATCTGGATTGTTTTCATCTCAATTCCAATGGGTAGTTTATATGTAAATATAATCAATGGATCTGTGAGAATGAATAATGAATAAATAATAGACAGGCATATATGGTATTATGATTATTTTTATGATGACATGCAGGTTGTCTCAATAATATGCCTGTCTTTTATCTATTCATTCTCACGGACGCCTTGATTCAACCCCTTAGTATAAAGAAGTGATCGACGAAACAAATAAACTCAAACTTATGAAAAGTATTTAAGCGTTGGCCTTTTTGGACGATGACTCTCTAGTAACTGGGTCTTCTTGGACCACGACTCTCTGGTAACTGGGTCTTCTTGGACCACGACTCTCTGGTAACTGGGTCTTCTTGGACCACGACTCTCTGGTAACTGGGTCTTGTTGGACCACGACTCTCTGGTAACTGGGTCTTCTTGGACCACGACTCTCTAGTAACTGGGTCTTCTTGGACCACGACTCTCTGGTAACTGGGTCTTCTTGGACCACGACTCTCTGGTAACTGGGTCTTCTTGGACCACGACTCTCTGGTAACTGGGTCTTCTTGGACCACGACTCTCTGGTAACTGGGTCTTATTGGACCACGACTCTCTGGTAACTGGGTCTTATTGGACCACGACACTCTGGTAACTGGGTCTTCTTGGACCACGACTCTCTGGTAACTGGGTCTTCTTAGACCACGACTCTCTGGTAACTGGGTCTTCTTGGACCACGACTCTCTGGTAACTGGGTCTTATTGGACCACGACTCTCTGGTAACTGGGTCTTCTTGGACCACGACTCTCTGGTAACTGGGTCTTCTTGGACCACGACTCTCTGGTAACTGGGTCTTTTTGGACCACGACTCTCTGGTAACTGGGTCTTCTTGGACCACGACTCTCTGGTGACTGAGTCTTCTTGGACCACGACTCTCTGGTAACTGGGTCTTATTGGACCACGACTCTCTGGTAACTGGGCCTTCTTGGACCACGACTCTCTGGTAACTGGGTCTTCTTGGACCACGACTCTCTGGTAACTGGGTCTTCTTGGACCACGACTCTCTGGTAACTGGGTCTTCTTGGACCACGACTCTCTGGTAACTGGGTCTTCTTGGACCACGACTCTGAGGTAACTGGGCATTTATGGCATTTGATCTCATTGATCTGCATTGAACTTAATTTCTGCTACTTATGTACCATACTATTAATACAATGAATTTCTACCCTATCATACGGGAAATTAAAGTTTGGGTTTACTTATGTAATGTTAACTATTCATTTCACTGTATTTTACTGAAATACTTTGGGCACTTCTTAAATTTATTTATTCACATTTAATACAGTCTTTATTTTTGGTTTAGCTATCCCTTTGTCAATGTTGAGTATACGTATCGTATGTTTATAATCCTTTTAAACTCACCGGAGTCATGATTTAATGTCTAAATATAAATGAAATAAACGCCGGAAGAAATAAAGAGCATGGACGTCATGGTGCTGAGCCCTTTTCTATGTTTGCCCGCATTAAAACGAATCTACATCTTACAGGTATGTATCAATATTCACTATTTCAAACTTTGAAACAATATATTTTTCTGCTAGCATATCGACCCCTAACAAATGCATTTATTGAGTGAAACACATAACGAATTTGTGTATACTAACTATGAATTATGCACGAAAATGCCCTTATGTCTATACTCAAATAAAACAATTCCTGGAATGCATGCCCTCAACCCCTACAACGAAGAACGTTTACATATGCTTTGAAATCTTAATAACAGAAGACGAGCATGCGTTGTTCTCGGGGCAATGGAGAGTAAGCATTTTTTCGAGACATTCTAAATTCTTGAATCACAATCATTTCGTCTATCCCGTAGGCGGAATCATGAGTGTAAGCTTTAAGTTTGCATTTACTTATTCGATGATGCTTGAAATGAGAACATGTTAAATAATGTTACGTTATGTTTGTGCACTGCTTTTTGCATTGACAACCTGAACGAAAACTAAAAAGGCAATTAAACTGCCACCAGTCGATTTGATTTGTGAAGCATACGAATAAAAAATAATTGTCTGCTGTTTTCAATATGTAGTGGTAAATATGTATGAGTTCCATGTGTAAGAAGTTAATAAAACAGCGGACAAAATAACCTTTTGGAAATATCGATACAATTCTAGTCATCTTGATGTACAGATGTAGGTGTTTAGGTTGATAATAATTCTGAATATGACAATCTTACAGATAAGCAGTAATTGTGAAATGATTCTGGAACATGAGAATGGTGATTCTTATTTATTGTACATGGCAATGTTTTCCAAGGTATCAGTTTTACCGTACATTATTTCTGATGAGTCTGAAGTTAACAGAAATTACAATTTTCACGTCTCTATCAGGATCCTTTTTCGTCCGTCCGTACACCACCGTTGTTTTCACATGTCACCTACATCGAACACAATCACTGTTAAGACAGATTAAGGAACTTAACAAATAATGAATAATTATATCCTTAAATCATTATAAGTGCTCATCATTTATACGTGTTTTCAACGAAAAGCATTAGTGAATAAGCCAGTATGGTTTTGAAAGTGGTTAAATGTCATGCATTTGTTTTTAAGTACCAACATGGAAATATGTTACAAAAGATAAACGGAAACAAATCTACATGTTATTATTTTTTTTGAAAAAAAATAATAAGCAGCTGCTCTTATTTTTTTCCCTAAAAAGTTCGAAATTAAAATGTCAATCTAAATGATATGATCTGTTTGTCACATTAAAGCTGCACTTTTGCGAAAATCCATGAAAACTAGTTATTGTAGACTGCTGCGAAAAAAATAGATCGCAGATTTTTATATTTCTATATTATTATATTTTTATAAGTTCAAAAATTGATATTTTATGCATTTTTCTTAAACCGTTAGTAACGGTTTAAGCCATAAAACATTAATATTCGAACGAAAATATGAAAATCTACGATCTGATTTTTTGTCAGCAATCTTATATCATTGGTTTGCAGATATTTACACAAAAGTGTGCTCTTTCCAAGACAAAATATAAAAAAAAGTTGTAAAACATGGTATATCTGTGAGAGTGCAGCTTTAAAATGGCATATCAGAGCGCCAACTAGAAAAAAAAATAAGGCTATACCGCTTTTTTGACAAGTTTGGTGATGATGGTGAAAATGTGCTAAAGATTTAAAGGGGACTATTATTTATTTATTTATTTTCAACTCTATGTTCGTAGCTTTCGGATGACGGGACTTTTGAGCTTTTTATCAAATTTATCATAGATATTGAGCTCATAAATAAGGTGTGCAAGTTAAAGATGGTTGGTTAACCGTCATGCAATTTTACCCTACGAAACGTTGATCAATTACGTCTGGCCCGTATAGTGAGATCATTGTTTAGTTACGTTTATACATGTATACATTTACCCATATATTTGTAATTCATTCTGTTGTATTAAATCTGCTGCCAGCGATTGCCTTGAAGTATTTCAAACAATGCTGCCAGCTTATGCTTTAAATGAGTTCGAATTATGCTGCCACCAAATTCCCAACATAAGTTCAAATAATTCCACAACCAAATGCACAGCAGAAGTTCAAGTAATGCCACCACCAAATGCACGGCAGATGTTCAAATAATACCACCACCAAATGCACGGCAGAAGTTGAATTAATGCTGCCAGCGAATGCCCGGCAGAAATATATAGAATGCCGCCACCAAATGCCCCACAGAAGTTCAAATAATGCCGCCATCAATGACCCACATAAGATCGAATAATGCCGCAACCAAATGTACGGCAGACTTTTAAATAATGCGTTTTTAATCAAACTTATAACTGGAATAGTTTTGCATGCCCAGTTTCTTTATTTTAGTGTACGTTAATTATTCACTTCAACTGGAGTCATTAGAGAAACCGAGAGTAGTATGACATACTTCCACATATTATTCAATAGAAATGATGTCTAAAAATGCCGTCCTGGTACATATCCATATTTCCTAGTACAACGTAATAATAAACATAAAATAAATGAAAAACAAAGTGAGTAGTATTTGAGTTTCTGCCCTCTAAGTTATCAATTGACAACTTCATTTGAGTGCAATTATTGTAATTATATAATAACTACTGTTATAATGGACTAACTCACAATATTTTGAGTATAGGTGAGCGATTGCATTTCAAGTTCTGATTTTTGTCACTATGTTAGGTTTTATACTATAAAGATTTAAGGTTTTTCCAAGAAAATAATTAAGGCCCAAAAAACACTTACTCATCCTTAAACCTCTTTTGACTGATCAGCCTTGAATCGATTTCATTAGTCCATCTTTTCCTATAAAAAATGAAGGTCCGTTAAATGTCAAGTATACACAATTTGCAAAGGATCACCAAAAGCCATTACAAATCAATCTCCTAACGGACCTTCAGTTTTTTATAGTTATAAGTGATTGCTTAAGGTGATTCTTTGCAAATTTTGTGAGGTATACTTAACATTTATTTCACTTCGTGCTTGTAGGTTTAAATTGCCTCCACAAATGTAAACCATCGTCTGCTGCTTCCGTGGGTGTGCACCTCCTTCTAGTCGTGTGTGTGTGTGTGGGGGGGGAGGGGTCCATTGCTGTAAAAGGCTGAAGAATGAAACACAATAGTGACATATTAATACAAAATGTTGATGTAAGTTTAAATGGAAGTGTGTGCCAAATACTGGCAAAGGCTGTTCAATCAAAAGAGGATGACAAATATCAATCATTAACATGCTGAAAGTAGCAAACCAACAGTACTAAAACACAGAGTATTATTAGATAACTGGAAGATGGGCGCTCAGAAACAGACAAAGATTTATTGTTTCATAATTGTGTCACACTTGCGTTACGGAACGTGGAATGTTAGCAGACATGGATCAATCTTGCCTTTGTTTTCTGGGAAAACTACTTGTTTTACGTGGCCGAAAGAACGTACATTGCCAGTGATCTCATAATCCAAACATGAATTTTAATTCCGCAACGTGACTATTTAAGCCACTAGAATTTCGTGGTATTTTATAAAATCCTTCACATCTATCAGCTCTTTTATCAAAATGTGAAATAACGAAGAAGTATTTTGGTTAAAAAAATAATATAGATTTTTGCAGATTTTTAAATAAAATGGCAGAGAAAAATATATGAAAAAAATGCACATAATTGTACTTTGTAAGAAAAATATATATGTTAACTGTCAAAGCGAGGAGAAGTCTATGAGGTCATGAACTGCAGATTGCAAGCAAATACACGTGGCAGTGTTCACTTTCCTGTGGATTGAAATATTACTTTTTGGACGGTGCCCCTCAGGGCCCGTCCTAAGTAGGCACATCAGCCGAGCAAACTACAAGCCAAAGAACGCCAGTGCGCTCAGTAAATAGTTCTCATCATTGTTTTGAATACACAGCTGATTTAAAGTGGTTGTTACATAGTTTTTTTTCTAAAATGTCTGGGCGAATAGTGAGAGAAGTGGGTCATGTATAATTTATTGACAATTGGTACTGAAATCAAATATTTATATTGATAAATCATTTCGCCAATATTGACTACTACATGGAAATAGTTCCACTACATTACTACAAATTTTCATTCGGAACTCCTCGGCCATTTTACTGTATCGATAAAATTAAATCTGTAAATGTTTCGAACTGAAGTACATTGTTGTTAAACATAATTAATTCAATACTTTGAACTATCGAAATATTTTAAAATATATATCATACTGTAGACTCTTTTAGTAGAATCATCAAAATATGATGTGTTAATGGCATGACCCAAAATGACCCGGTTTATCCAAGATGGCGGATGAATCAACACATGTCCGTGGGATTTCCGATGTCAAATCGGATTTAAGGCATCACACTCGAGTTTTACAATGGATTGTTAGTGGAAAAAGGAGAATTAAAAATAATTAATTGAATAACATCATCACCTTGTGGTCAAATTGGCTGAATTTAACGCAATACAATTAATGACTGAAATACATCTGGTGAAAGGTCACCCACCACTAAAAGTAAGTTGCAGTAAAACACGGAAATACAAACTAAGTGAAAATCCAAAAAACAATGACGTCGTTTTGCTTCGTGCCATTACTAGCATTAGTAGATGTTAATAATTGTTGCAAATATTGATGTGAAAAATAATGATTATATAAATAACTCGAAACAATTTGCATCTGCGTCACAGTTGTTATCTTTCTGCATAGTTCAGTAGGGTATTTCAGATTTTCTTTAAAATTGTGATATTAATGCACCAGTCAATTGTAACCACGGCCACCCCAGGTCCGGGGATATACAGGGAATAGCCGGTGAAATGGGTCGTGTTTATGCTTTTCAGGTGGCCCCACATTGCCGGGTAAATGCGGTGGTTTTGTCTGTTTTGTTTGCGGGTAATTGGCCTTGCCTAGAGTCCCCGGGGTGCAGGGACTTTGGTGGGGATTATACCAACTGTTCGTCTCCGCATGGTATGGAATTTAGCCGGTTTTGGCTGTACTGAAAGTCCAAGTCCCTGCTATTCCCAAGATCTGTGGGTGGGGGGGCGTGGTTACAATTGACTGACCAGTGCATAATTTGGTTGCCTTTATGCCATGTTGATCTGATTCATACCATAGTAAAATATTTTCTTCAACTGTAACAACACTTCAATATTAAAGATTGCATTGCAAAACAGGAACATGAAAGTTTCACATAATTTATCTTGAGCCAATATCATTGTTTAATCACACAAGTGTGTATAATTACACAAGTGTTTCATTAAACACTTAAATTCCGATCAGCTTCTGTCAACATAGCATTGCCATTTTGGACCTATCTGGCTGATGCGTGTCATCTTGAAGCTCAATATGCATCAAGTCGAAAATTATAGATGTGTTCACTATGTGATGTGCCATATCAAAAATGGTAAAAAATCATTCAATGTACAATTATTTGAACTAAATAAACTTAGTGCTTGAAATGTCATTCTTGGCTAGGAGAAAAAGTTGGATGTGGACATGAAGACTCGCCAAAACAAAACTTGTCCAAGACTCTGAAGTTGCTGTTTATTTGGACTAGTCAAGTATTAAACTTTTCAACAAGATAAAGTTACTATAAATGATCCTGGCATTAGGACACGGAGCTAGCCTGTCTGTATTATCTGGATGGTGCTAAGCCCCTGGTGAGCCTTAAATGCCTTGATTTGAAATCTGCCTCTTATTATTCTCTATCATTTACTACACTTTTTTCAGGTAAGTGTAAATTACAGTATTTTCTTGTATGTTAAAATTAACAATGGTAAAAGATAATGCATAACTTAATTGTGCATGCTGGGGATATCAATATTGTATACATGCATATAGCTTTACGGATATTTACAGTGTTTAAATAGCTCAGAAGGGTCTTACTCAATAAAAAAAAAAATCAAAATACTAGAATGTAGACAGGATTTTGACATTTTTTGGCAATTAATTAAATTCAAGGGCGTAGCCAGGCTGTACTAAATGTGAGAGGCTATGGGATGGGGAATTCCTGTAACCGTAGGAGGTTAAGGGGGGCTGCTCCCCACGGAAAAAAAATTAAGTGATTTTTAAGACTGTGTTAGATATCTAGCACAGAGGAACAATGCTTTCTATAGCTGATCTTCCCTTTAAGGTTTTATTATGATGTCAAAACATAACCCTCGACTTTGATGCCATGTTTGGCCATTTTTTCGTTTTTCAAATTGATGTTACGCATGTGCGTAAGTGTGTAACGCTGGCTACGCCCTTGAAATTGTTCTGTTGCAATTTTGGGCAAATCATTCTCATTGGTATGCCTATCAAGCATCAAACATGTATGTCTAAAAAAGATCAATAAAAACAAGCCATATTACTGAAATGTTCAAGGCCAACAGATCCCTTCAGAAATCATGCATAACCCTTGTATATACATATACGTATTCTTCCTCCAAACAGAGACCTGGTATGTTAATTTGCATATTTAATCCAGGACATCCACATACTATGAATGCACTTCCCCCTTTAGCAGAATGTTACATTACCCTTATTCGTTATTTCAATTTATTTCTGAAGACAGCATGAACTTTTATAGAAAAGGAGTGTCAGTTATTTAGTCTGACAGCCTGTTGTTTTTTTTCAATCAGAAGGAAATTTTGCAATTTTAACATGGCCATGTTTTGACATGCTTGCACAGCGTGTGAACTGTGATCAAAATTGTGCTTGGTTTATTTTGTGCTAATGCGTATATCTTGGACTTGACATATTTCTTAGTTACCACATGGCTTGTTCCAAAGGGTAAAGCATTTGGAAATGTCAGTTCAAACCTGATAAATATGAAATTCTTTTCCTTAATTCAATTTTGATATTTTCAAAACACCCTCTTTTTTAAAAACTTGTTTTAATAGATGTTTATGGATAAGAAGACTCTTAATTTGAAAATCAACTTGTTTAGACTAAGAAATAATGAGCCCTTAAAGCTGCACTCCCACAGATTGACTATTTTAACAGCTTCTTTTATTTTTTGTTTTGGAAAGAGCAAACTATTGCGTAAATATATATGTGCAAACCAATAATAAGATATCTGACAAAATATCAGATCTTAGATTTTCATATATATGTTCAAAAATCGATGCTTAATATATGGCTTAAACTGATACTAACGGTTAAAGAAAAAATGCATAAAACATCAATTTTTGAACTTAAGTATAAGAATCTATGATCTGATTTTTGTCAGCAGTCTTATATTACTGGTTTCCATGGATTTTCGCAAAAAAAAGGCTCGTTCGAAGACAAAAAATAAAGAAGTTGTCAATACTTTCAATCTGTGTGAGTGCAGCTTTAACAACAAAAATAGAATAAGCCTACAATTAAGCAAATGAAATTTCAGATAGGCATAAATGAAGTGCTATCCTTAATCATTAACAATTTCATTCTTCAAGTTTGGTTTTTCCTCAGCCTACTGTCACTCACCTGATGCACAATCCCTGCATAAGATTTTACGTCGACAATGAATTAGACAATGAGGTTGT
This sequence comes from Mya arenaria, assembly GCF_026914265.1. Classification (NCBI taxonomy): domain Eukaryota; kingdom Metazoa; phylum Mollusca; class Bivalvia; order Myida; family Myidae; genus Mya; species Mya arenaria. The sequence goes on from NC_069131.1 coordinate 31,119,514, forward strand.
TTTCTAAGTCAATTGAATGACCTAAAGTAAATAGCTTAATGATTAAGAAGGGCTCATTATCATCGATCACTCCACCCATTCTGAATAATGTTTATTCATAAAGATTTTTTTTTCGTGTTTTTTTTATTTACTTGTATACTTTATATCCAGTTAAATACAGCCATCACACATTTGTTCTCTCATAAATACACATGGGTATATCAATATAACATTGGTCTATTTCAATTGGTTAAAAAAATATAACAACTCCAATATTTATGAAACACCGCTGTTGGTCAAGGACAGGTCACGCGGTGACACCACATTTTTCCATTTTCCAAATTTAAATTACACCAAAATGGCATCTTTATTCGGATTTGATGAATATTTCAATGAATAAATAAAACTTTTAAACAGGGTAAGAGGTTGTCAACGTTATACTTACATCACAGGGTTAGTAGGTGACATAGTATTGGAAATATGGGGGGCAAGAATCCATATTTAGGTTCGAGCTACACTCCACCGCAATATGGTTTCCTTTACATTGAATATCCCATATCGCGGGCTACCTACTGACCATGGAACTTATAGTATCCTTCCACATGTTTTTAAACAAATTCATAGACAAGAATGTTTTTTTTCAAATGACAATTTGTCATTTTGTATTCATTGTGATGAAAAAATGTCAAATTAAATTTCCAATCAATTCTTAAGAGGAAAATGTGATATTTATCTTATCTCCTGATAAAAACTTTCAATCACGTTGGGTACTGAATGGGGTACTATATTGGTTTAAATAGGAAATGACGTCATGAACACATAGTAATCTATGACTTCATCTTACCGGTGACCATTATGATGTCACAATTAAAAAAAGTTTAGTTTTTTGTTTTTATTCCTTTCTGCTGTACTTGATATCACCTTTATATGTATTCTTCTTACAAACAGTGTGAGAATGATCCCATGATTTTTTGGTTTGAAATTTTTACTAATACAAATTTTTGCAATGCATGCTTGTAGTGCAGAGAATAGCATCGCTTCAATGGTACATGTATCCTGTTTTTAGCTCGACTATTCGAAGAATATGGAGAGCTATACTACTCACCCAAGCGTCGACGTCACACCTTGGTTAAGGTTTTGCATGTAAGCACCTTTAATTATCATTGTCATTATCTCAGCAAATACATCATGTATTGCATTGAAACTTTAGATATGTATTCCCAACTATCTAACCTACTAAATTAATGAAGTTAGATAACACTTATTTGAATTTAATGCAAAAAATGGGCCTTTATTATTTGACTTTGAAATTCTGGTTAAGGTTTTGCATGTAAGCACACATAGGTTGATATCTCAGCAACTACTTGATGTATTGTATTAAGATTTTATACAATGGTACTCAACCATCCAACCTTCCTAATTAACCAAGTAAGATAACTCTAGTTTGCATTTAATGCAAATAATGACCCTTTCAAAAATTTAAGTGTTCCGACGGAATACCGGACTTCGAAGTTCAGGTGTCCCTCCTGAAAAATTGGTGTCCTCGGGATCCCGGGACCCCGTTAGTGTCGAACACTGCTTTATTATTCGACTTAAAAATTCTGGTTAAGGTTTTGCTTTATCATTTGACATATAAATTCAAATACATCATGTATTGCATTGAAACTTTATACACAGGGTCCCAACTATTCAACCTTCTTAAATAATCAGGAAAGATAACTCTATCTTTTATATTTTATCATTTTTGCCCCTTTATTATGCAACTTAGAAATACTGGTTAAAGTTTCAAGCATTGGACTTAAAATTTTCCATGTAACCACGTTCATGTTAATATCTCAACAAATACATAATGTATTGCATTGAAATTTAATCTAATTTTACAGTGATCCATGTTTCGACAAAACTTTTTAATCCTTACACTGAACAGCGGCGTAATAGTCGAGCACGCAGTCTCTGTGACAGCTCTTGTTTACTAAAGAAGTAAAACAGGTAAGTTGTTTTTGCTGTTTTTACTTAAAGAATATTTTGATAAAAAGATACTAAGACTCGTCATCATATAATAGACTGTATTATACAACTCGTCAAGGAAATATGTTAGTATGATCGACAAAGGCTAAGTTATTTACACATTTCCTGAAGTTGTTGAATATGTTTTTTAAAGCTTCATCAATGAAAACTTGACATTTGTACTGTTTTGAAAACAAACATATATTTATATATGTCGTTCTCGGATGACCCTGACTGGGACCTTTTTGACCTAATTATTTTTTTAGAGCTATAGCATTTTAGACAGTTTTGAAAACAATATTTAATGTTGTCTTTTGATGACCTAGATTATGGCCTTTTGACACACATTAAAATTTGAAGCTTCAGCCATGAAATTAAGACCATTGATTCGAAATCAAAATTGTGCTTTGATAACGTTGTCCTTTCGACATACTTTCCTATTTTTAAGCTACTTCAATGAAAGTTTTTAGTACAGTTTTCAAAACAAAAAGCAATGTTGTGCTTTGATGACATAGAATATGATTTTTGACAAACATTCTATTTTTGAAGCAACAGCAAAGAAATTTAGACCATGTGTATAACTTTTAAAACAAATAGCAATATTATTGTACTTGGATAGCCTTTATAATTACCGTTTGACCATCTTTTCTATTCTAAGGTACTGCAACGAAAGTTCAGTAAGTTTTGCAAAACAATTATCAATATTGTCCTCAGATCTTCTTTACTGTGACCTTTTGACCCTCTTTCATAAAATGTACTGCTTTAAGAATAATTATAAATGTTGTGTTTGGCTAACCATGATTGTGACATTTTCACTTACTTTTTTATTTTTGTGGCCTCTGCAATAAAATGTTGCTATGTTTGGAAAACAATTCATCATTGTTGTTCTCGTGTTGCTTTAAAGGGACTGTACACCAGATTGGCACCATTTTTTTTTTCCTGTAACTCAACTCAGGACAATTATTTAATAGAATGTGTTATGCTTTGAATCATAATTATAGAGAAAGGACCAAAATGTAAAAAAATAGCAGTCCAGTGTTGTATCCACTGTGCTACAAAGGCTTACTCCAAACTGGTGGTATATTTAAGCTATATAACTTCGTAGACATACTCAGTAATATTTTTAATGGAAAAATACAAAATCACTGCTTAGCTAAAATAAATTGTAAACTATGTGGTACTTCAGTTAGTAAGATTCAATGCATTCTACACATTAATACCAAGTTTATGTCAGTTTTCGACAATTGTTTTTCTTGCAAATTGATCATCTTGTGCACAGTTGCTTCAGCTAAGGCGTACGTTTTTAATTTTGAGTACAACATTGAACTTTGGACCATGTATACTGTTTTAAAAAACATATGTTAATGTTATGCTTCAGTTATCTTGATTGTGTCCTTTTGGCGTATTTGTTATGCAACTGGAATGAAATTTTGACTATGAAGTAGTTCTGCAAACAAACATTAACGATGATATTGCCAAGTGACATTTTCATCAACTTTTCAAAGCTACAGCATTAAGATGAATAATTATGTTTGGAAAATAAATATCAAGCTCAGATATTTGGTTTGAAGCATTGTCTAATTGTCCTCACTTAAAAGTGTTCAAATTATGCTTCTTTATTCAAGATTAGGTTCCGATGATTTTCTGTGTTTATAAGAGGAAGGACTTAGTTCTGCAGACCGAACAATGTCACCGTCCATCAGCACTTTCAGTGCTTTGATTTGATATATACAGCATCCCTCTATATGAGTGATATTGAGTTTATCTGATAAACACGCCTACAAAATTATCCGTACCAGGGCATGGACTTTTGCGGCTTTAAAGTCTCTCAAATGCTAAAAGAATATTATTGTACAACTGACAAATTTTTGAAACATTTTACAACTTCAACACGCAAGTTCCACAAAAGTAAATTCAAACAAACCATTTTGATTTAAAATTCACTGAAATCATCTTACCCTTTATGTAGCATTTACACCACATTAAAGTATTTTGTAACAAATACATAGTTTAATACACTCGAATGATCCAAAAAAAGCATGCTATTTTTATGATTTCCTAGCGTGTATATACTGTTTATACTTAGTAAATAAAGGTTCATCCTAGGCAGACCCAGCGTATTCTTAACATGCATGATAACTTCGGCGAATCGGCTGCAAAAATCTCGTACTCGATTAATTAATGAGGTGAAATAACCCCGCTTGACTGGTCGCTTAAGACACACCTTATACGCTACGGAACTTGCCGAAACGTTACGGAATCTCTGTTCTGAAAATCTAATCAGATTGCGGTGTTCAGATCGTTTAAGACAGGTCATAAAATATTTTGTAAAAATTGTTGTTTGCTTTTCAAAAAGGATTCTTTTCATTTTGTTATCGGTCAGAATTTGCTTATGAATATCCATGCTTTACCACAAACCTATAACCAGGTTTAATGGTCCGTGATTTTGCTTGCAAATTTTCCCGGGGTATCATATATGTTATGAATATGCTAGATTGCCGGGGATGATTTAGGTTGAGGACAAAACAAAATAGTTTGCTGATATAAAATGTATGTCGGTCCCTTGGGTTTAATAATGTAATCATCAGCCACAGAAAGGCATCTCTCAGTAAAGATCAGTAGTACCATGAAAAAGATATGAATTTTTAATCTGTCAATTACGAAAAATGATCATCATAATCCATTTGTAACACAGATTTCCAAACAGAGCAGTTGACCTTTTTCTCTTCTCATTTTAGATTAAATAAAAATGGAACATGAGATAGTTCTGTTACTTTCTATGTCTATGTGGCTCTGTGCGTTTTCTGTCGATTTTCTGAAATTTTCAAAATTGACTAAGGACGTTACTGGTGACGTCGATATTACGTTTCAATGCAGGAACATAGGTACATGCTTAGCAACGTGTAAGAGTTTTGACGTCAATTATGATGCGGTCAGATACGTGAATGGACTGTGTTCGCTATATAAAGACGTCGTTGTCTTGGGAACGGAATATACTGGCTCGGGAGAAACTTATTTGCGACAACCGGTATGTTGGTACACATAAACCATTTTTGAATTTGAAAATCAGAAATATGATTATTATAAAAATAATTGTTCGAGATTCAAGTGTATCCATGGCGCATATTTTTACGGACAATTCATTTGTTTGTAAGATTGAAATTTTTACTGATAATGGAAGTGTCAGGAATATTGTTGCCCTCTTAAGGAAATTAAACATTTGAAAGGTTGTCATATCGTTTTAAATTTCAACAACGCGAACGTATAGTGACCTTCAAACAATGTATGACTATCGTATACATATGAATGCATAATTTTATATACATAATGACGACGATATTCAAAGTACTGAGAGTCCTTACAACGCGGAAAGTATTTTGGAATGGGGTATCAAAGAAACAAAGATATTTAAAGGTAAACACGATTCAATGACAATTGTTTAATTTAAGGCACACAGCAAAAGAATATCTCTTATTCAGCGACCGTAATGCGAATAATCGTCGCTTTTATTGATAATAAAAATAGGCATAACGACTGGGCGTTTTGGACCAGGAAAGTCACAAGCGTCTTTAGTCTGAGATTTAGACTGAGGCTCAGAAAAGTGAATAATTAAATGAATAATTATATATAATTAAAATAAATTATTTTTGCCTTGTTATAAAACAGATAATCTGCAAAACACATCCGTCATTTTCTACCATCGTTGTTCTTAAAATAGCAAATATACAACACAATTGAATTTTATTCGTCATAATAAAGTCGGAGTCCATTTCTCAGACTGAGGACGGAGGTCAGTACGGATAAAGGCCTTTGTCGGTAGTTTGTCGTTATGCCCGATCCGTAATCATGTGCATAGTATTAGAGCTGAAAATCATTGAAGGTTTGTGCAGTAACGTTTATTGTCATTCGAGATGGTTTAATTTTTTTAAATGGTCAAAGCTATCGAAAACAACGCAGTATTTATTTAATGTTAAATTTACCAAGAAGTTTTCGATTTATAAAATGCGATTGGTTCAAAATGGTATAAAAGCTTCAAAAGTATTCAAATTTACCGCTAAAATAGCGCCCGATGGTGGGGTTGTAATCTGCTACCCAAAATAATCCCCCAGCTGCAATATAAAAATAAGTAAGATTCAGCAACGAAATGATTGCAATTTTATTTAAGATCAAAACTCGCGGAGGAATGTCGTCTTCAATTTCTTTCTGAATCAGTCGGTCAAAGATCATATATATCGATAATTATAAAACAACATCACAGCACGCGGTGACCAGTGCGCTCATCCATGTATTTCTGAATCAGTCGGCAAAAGGTCATTGCTCGATTATAATAGAACAACATCTCAGCACGCAGAGGCCAGCTCGCGCATCCATTCCGTTCTGAATCAGCCGGCCAAAGGTCATAGCTCGATAATTATAGAACAAGATCACAGCACGCGTACACCAGCGTGCTCTTCGATGTATTTCTAAAACTGTCGGTATATAGTCATAGCACGATTATAATAGAACAACATATCAGCACGCGGAGACCAGCGCACTCTTCCATTGGTTTAAGAATAAGTCGATCGACGGTCACAGCTCGATAATCCTAGAACATCACAGCACGCGGAGATTAGTGCGCTATTCCATTTAGATCTGAATTAGTCGATCAAAGATCATGGCTAGACAATTACAAGGGCCTTACTACGCAAAATCGTATTTGAACAGGTAATTTCATTTGAGTATATTGAAAGTTTTTTGTTCAGGTTACACTCATAAAGTTTATAAATGACACGACCGACAAAAATATCAAAACAATTAGAACTGTTCCATTTGTTTCGTCAATATACATACGGATCAAGCACATAACAATTTATCTTTCAGGTAAGAACTCAATTTGGATCGTCAATGTATTTGTCATTTTCCGCGGAAAGATCTTGGCAGGATGCACAAAGCACGTGCGAGCTGATGGGCGGCCATCTTGTAACCATAACAACGCAGGAAGAAAACAACTTTGTCCTTGGCCTACGAGATGACCCTTTATCTGACACGTGGGTAGGCGCAAATGACCTTTCGATCGAGGGCGATTTCATCTGGGTAACAGGAGAGGAGTGGACGTACAGCAAATCTACCAATGCGGACGCGTGGGCTGGCTCTCAGGATGAAAACGATTGTATGCTTATTAAACGCAATCAGTTTGAAAGTCTACTTTTCTCCAACAAATTCGATGACGCAAATTGTAGCCGTTTAGTGAAGTTTGTCTGCGAAATGTCGTTGTAGTGCTTTTATATCGAAATTCATGCCTGTGTTACATAGCATAGACATAACATTTTCCTGTATAACACTAATAGAATATATAAGTGGAATGGAGACTGCATGACTATTCTAGTTGATAAATATCATTTTTAAGGATGTATTTTATTCTAAAAAATGTCACACACTTTGTTAAAGTAACATAGTGTATCAATGTTTTATACATTTGTGTCTAATAGCTGAGATAATCTGCATGTAATCATCGACATAATTTACATTATTTTAAACAAATTCCGTACACAGCACAGTTTTTCTCGCTTGTATATATTATGCAGACGGCGAATATGGAATGCATATGTACAAAGATAATGACGATCCTGACACGAACTTAGGTAAATAACTTCTTTTTTGTTTTCACCTCAATTCCCATTGCTAGTTTATATGTCAATATAATCAATGGATCGGTGAGAATGAATAAATAAAAGAAAGGCATACATGGTATTATGATTATTTTGATGATGACATGGTTATCTCAATATATATGCCTGTCTTTTATCTATTCATTCTCACCGAAGCCTTGAGTCAACCCCTTAGTATAAAGAAGTGAACGACAAAACAAATATACTCAAACTTATAAAAAGTGTAGGGCATTTTATTTTACGGACTCCTTTGAATTTTTGAATAATTTATGTAATGCTTATTATGTATTTTACTTAAATACTTTGGGCACTTCATCAACTTATTTATTAACATTTAATACAGTCTTTATTTTTGGTTTAGATATCTCTTTGTCAATGTTGAGTATATGTATGTTTATAATCCATTCAAACTCACCGGCATCATGATTCAATGTCCAAATATAAAAGAAATGAACGCCGGAAGAAATAAAGAACATGGACGTCATGGTGCTGAGCCTTTTTGTTGGCCAGCATTAAAATGAATCTACATCTTACCGGTATGTATCAAACTATTTCAAACTTTTTAAATATATTTTAGCTAGCATATAGATCCCTTAAAATGCATTCTTTGAGTGAAACACATGACGAATTTCTGTACATACTATGAATTTTACCCGAAAATGTCCTTATGCGCATACTCAAATAAATTGCGGGAATGCATGCCCCACCCTCCGACCCCCTACAACAAAGACCGTTTACATATTCTTTTAAACAACCAATCTTCACAAGCAGAAGACGAGCATGCTTAGTTCTAGGTGCGATGGGAAGTGAGCATTTTTTTGCTTTTTAAACTCCTAAAACACAATCATTTTGTCTATGCCATTGGCGGAAAAATGAGTGTAAACTTTGCATTTACATAATAGATGATGCTTGAAATGAGAACATGTTTTACGACGTTATGCTTTGTGCACTGCTTGACAACATAAACGAAATTGATAAAAAGGCAATTAAACTGCCCCAGTCGATATGATTCGTGAAGCATACGAGTAAAAAACAATTGTCTGCCGTTTTCAATAATCAGTGGTGAACATTTATTAGTCTCATGTGTAAGAAGTTAATGAAACAGTGGACAAAATAACTTTTGAAATATCGACACAATTCAAAACATCTTGATTCTGAATAAGAAAATCTTACAGATGAAAGGTGAATTTGTGAAATGATTCTGGAACATAAGAATGGTGATTTTATTTACTGTACATGGCAATGTTTTCCAAGGTATCAGTGTTACCGTACATTATTTCTGACTGATGAGTCTGAATTTAACAGTATTAACAATGCCATGATCTTTTTTCCTAATTGTCATTTTTATGTCTCTATCAGGATCCTTTTCCGTCCGTCGGTACACCACTCTTGTTTCCACATATAACACAATCACTGTGAAGGCAGATTAAGGAGCATAACAAATAATGCAGGAATATATCCTGAAAGCATTATACATGCCCATCATGTGTTTTCAACAAAAATCATTATTGAATAAGCCAGTATGGATTTTAATGGCTTAAATATAATGCATTTTCTTTTAAAATATTTTCATGGTCATATGTAACAAATGATAATCAGAAACAAATCGACATTATGCCATTTATTTTTTAATGAACTTAATAAGCAGCTACTCCTATTTTTCCCCAAAGTTTTCACATTAAAATGTTAATCTAAATGATCATCATCTGTTTGACTCATCAGAGCGCCAACTAGAGCAAAATAAGGTCACACCGCTTCGATGACAAGTTTGGTGATAATGGTAAACATTTGCCAAAGATTGAGATTGGATGTTATTTATTTATTTTAAATTCAATGATCTTGAGATGACAGGGACTTTCGAGCTTATTATCAAAATTATCATAGATTTTGCTCATAAGTAAGGTGTGCAAGTTAATGGTGTTTGGTTAACCGTCATGCAATCTTACCCTACGTACCATTGCTCGATTACGTCTGGCCCGTATAGTGAGAACATTGTTTAGCTACGTTTATACATGTGTACATTTACCCATAGATTTGTAATTCATTCTGTTGTATTAAATTTGCTGCAAGCGATTGCCTTGAAGTGTTTCAAACAATCCTGTTAGGGAATGCCCTGAATAATGAATAATAGTTCGAATAATGCCACAACCAAATTCCCAACAGAAGTTCAAATAATGCCACAACCAAATGCACGGCAGAAGTTCAAATAATGCCATCACCAAATGCACGGTAGAAGTTCAAATAATACCAACACCAAATGCACGGCAGAAGTTGAATTAATGCCGCCACCAAATGCCCAACAGAAGTTCAAATAATACTGCCATCAATGACCCACAGAAGTTCAAATAATGCCGCAACCAAAGGCACGGCAGACGTTTAAATAATGTTATACGCAAATGTCACACAGAAGTTCATAAAATGCCGCCGCCAAATGCACTGCAGACGTTTAAATAATGCTACCAGAGAATGCTACACAGAAGTGCAAATAATGCCGACGCAACCAAATGCCCGGCAGAAGTTCAAATAATGCCACCAACAAATGCCCCACAGAAGTTCAAAAAATGCCGCCACCAAATGCCCGGCAGAAGTTCAAAAAAATGCTACCACCAAATGCCCGGCAGAAGTTTAAATAATGCTGCCACCAAATGCCCAGCAAAAGTTCAAATAATGCGGCCACCAAATGCCCGGCAAAAATTCAAATAATGCGGCCACCAAATGCCCGGCAGAAGTTCAATTATGCTGCCACCAACTGCCCAGCAAAAGTTCAAATAATGCTGTAACCAAATGCCCAGCAAAAGTTTAAATAATGCGGCCACCAAATGCCCAGCAAAAGTTCAAATAATGCGGCCACCAAATGCCCAGCAAAAGTTAAAATAATGCGGCCACCAAATGCCCAGCAAAAGTTTAAATAATGCTGCCACCAAATGCCCAGCAAAAGTTCAAATAATGCGGCCACCAAATGCCCAGCAAAAGTTTAAATAATGCTGCCACCAAATGCCCAGCAAAAGTTTAAATAATGCTGCAACCAAATGCCCGGCAAAAGTTCAAATAATGCTGCAACCAAATGCCCGGCAAAAGTTCAAATAATGCGGCAGTCAAATGCCCAGCAAAAGTTTAAATAATGCTGCCACCAAATGCCCAGCAAAAGTTTAAATAATGCTGCCACCAAATGCTCGGCAAAAGTTCAAATAATGCGGCCACCAAATGCCCAGCAAAAGTTTAAATAATGCTGCCACCAAATGCCCGGCAGAAGTTCAAATAATGCGGCCACCAAATGCCCGGCAGAAGTTCAAATAATGCGGCCACCAAATGCCCGGCAAAAGTTCAAATAATGCGGCCACCAAATGCCCAGCAAAAGTTCAAATAATGCTGCCACCAAATGCCCAGCAAAAGTTTAAATAATGCTGCCACCAAATGCCCAGCAAAAGTTCAAATAATGCGGCCACCAAATGCCCAGCAAAAGTTTAAATAATGCGGCCACCAAATGCCCAGCAAAAGTTTAAATAATGCTGCAACCAAATGCCCAGCAAAAGTTCAAATAATGCTGCCACCAAATGCCCAGCAAAAGTTTAAATAATGCTGCCACCAAATGCCCAGCAAAAGTTCAAATAATGCGGCCACCGAATGCCCAGCAAAAGTTCAAATAATGCGGCCAGCAAATGCCCGGCAGAAGTTCAAATAATGCTGCAACCAATCACTGCAGGAATTCAAATGGTACCTTGAGCAAACGCCAGCAGCTGATATAAACAAATACCGCCAGCAAATGGCCGCAAAAAAGTTCAATAATAAAAACCGTCATAATATAAAATAGATTAGATCAATTTTATTTTCAATCGTGGGACATGAAATCGGATATGGGACATGTGAATCATACTTTATTTTTTTGTTATGTAATAAAAAGCCAACATAATGGGGTTGTAAAAATGTATGTTTTTTGTCTGGCGTCAAACATTTAATAATTGGTGATACCGTAATCAAAGATGTAAGAGTCAGCATTGTGCAACAATCGAATCGCATTTCTGCACAATACACATGTATGTCAGTATAACCATATCTAATCAATAAATAATAGTTACTAGTTTGACGGTTTATATTTGAGAATCGATTTATTACATGTATGGAATAGAGCATAGATATAGATCCGTATCAAAGAGATTAAAACCATTTTGATATATTGATGAAAGGCAAAGGATACTTTTTGGTCCTTTTCTTGTACATGATTCTGTATCCACATTACCGACAGCTCTTGCCTTAATCGCATACTCCATATGGCACTCTGAAACGAAGATTATTAGATATATTCTAGCTGAGAAAGAAACTGTGCGTTATATGAAACTTGAGTTTGATACGACATTTGTCTGAAAACGTAACTCTGAATAATACGAAATTGTCAAAAAATAAACGTTTCTTTTCATAATACGAAGATGTCTAAAAACGTAACTATCCATTATACGAAATTTGTCTTGACGTAATATTGCATGAAACGAAGTTTGTCTTAAAACGTAACTGTGCATTATACGAGTTTACCTAAAAACGTAACTGTGAATTATGCGAAATTTGTCTTAAACTGAACTGCTCATTACATGAAATGTATAAATACGTTATTGTTCATAATAAGAAGTTTGTGTAAAAAATAAAAGTGCATTATATGAATTGTTTGCAGTATATAAAATATGTCTCAAACAACATCAACTCTTTCGTTAAAACATGCTGCCTTCTTCAATTATTTGTCACATCATGTTATCTCAGATACAGGGAATTACTTAATTAAAGCGTCTGACACTGTGTCATCGGAGTAAGCCATCCTTAAATAATGCGTTTTTAATCAAACTAATAACTGGAATAGTTTTGCATGCCCAGTTTCTTTATTTTAGTGTACGTTAATTATTCATTTCAACCGGAGTCATTAGAGAAACCGAGAGTAGTATGACATACTTCCACATATTATTCAATAGAAATGATGTCTAAAAATGATGTCCTGGTACATATCCATATTTCCTAGTACAACGTAATAATAAACATAAAATAAATGAAAACCAAGTGAGTAGTATTTGAGTTTCTGCCCTCTAAGTTATCAATTGACAACTTCATTTGAGTGCATTCCTGGTACAATTATTGTAATTATATAATAACTACTGTTATAATGGACTAACTCACAATATTTTGAGTATAGGTGAGCGATTGCATTTCAAGTTCTGATTTTTGTCACTATGTTAGGTTTTATACTATAAAGATTTAAGGTTTTTCCAAGAAAATAATTAAGGCCCAAAAACACTTACTCATCCTTAAACCTCTTTTGACTGATCAGCCTTGAATCGATTTCACTAGTCCATCGTTTGTATAAAAATGAAGGCCCGTTAGGAGACTAATTTGTTATTGCTTTAGGTGATCCTTTGCAAATTTTGTATACTTGACATTTATTTGACTTCGTGCTTGTAAGTTTATATTGCTTACACAAATGTAAATCATTGTCTGCTGCTTCCGTGGGGATGCACCTCCTTCTAGTCGTGGGTTTCCACTGCTCTATGAGGCTGAAGAATGAAACACAATAGTGACATATTAAAACAAAATGTTGATGTAAGTTTAAGTGGCAGTGTGTGCCAAATTCTGGTCAAAGGCTGTTCAATCAAAAGAGGATGACAAATATCATTCATTAACATGCTTAAAAGTAGCTAACCAAGGGTACTAAAACACAGAGTATTAATAGAGTACTTAAATATTGGCGCTCAGAAATAGAACAGGATTTCTTGTTTCATAATTGTGTCACACTTGCGTTACGGAATTTGGAATGTTAGCAGACATGGATCAGTCTTGACTTTGTTTTCTGGGAAAACTACTTGTTTTAAGTGGCCTAAAGAACGTACATTGGCAGAGCTCTCAGAACTCAAACATGGACGTTAATCCCCCAACTTGACCATTTAAGCCACTAGATGTTCGTGGTATTTTTTAACATAATTCACATCTATGAGCTCTTTTATCAAAAAGTGAAATAACCAAGAAGAATTTTGCCTTAAAAAATAATAATATACCTTTTTGCAGCATTTCAATTGAATTGGCAGAGAAAAAAATATGAAAAAATGCACTTAACTTCACTTTGTGAGAAAAATATATATGTTAACTGTCAAAGATTTAAAAAAAAAAAGAATCGCGAAGAGCTGTCTATGAGGCCATGAAATGCAGATTGCAAAGAAATACAGGTGGTAGTATTCACTTTCCTGTGGCTTGAAATATTACTATTTTGATATATTTAGCAAAGGTACAGCATCCCTCTGTATGAGTGATATTGTGTTTATCTGATGAACACGCCTACAAAATTATCCGTACCAGGGCATGGATTTTTGCGGCTTTAAAGTCTCTCAAATGCTAAAAAAAATATTATTGCACAACTGACAAATTTGAAACAATTTACAACTTCAACATTCGATTTCCACAAAAGTGAATTCAAAGAAACCATTTTGATTTAAAAATCACTGAAAGCATGTCCCCCGTTATGTAGCATTTACACCACATTTGTAAAAAACACACATTTCAATACGCTCGAATGATCCGAAAAAAGCAAAAATCTCATACTCATGATTAATTAATGAGGTGAACTAAACTCGCTTGACCGGTCGCTTGAGAAACACCTTATGCGGTACGGAAATTACCGAAACGTTACGGAATCTCTGTTCTGAAAATATAATCATTTTTGCGGTGTTCAGATTGGTTTAGACAGGACATCAAGCAGTAATTTTTGTTGATTGCTGTTCAAAAAGGAGATTCTTTCCATTTGTTATCGGCTATTTCATTGGTCAGAATTTGCTTATGAATATCCAGGCTTTACCACAAACCTATAACCAGGTTTAATGGTCCATGGTTGTGCTAGCCAATTTTCCCGGGGTATCATATATATTATGAATATGCTAGATCGCCGGGGATGATTTAGGTTTAGGACAAAACAAAATAGTTTGCTGATATAAAATGTATGTCGGTCCCCGGTGATTTTATTATGTATTCATCAGCCACAGAAGGGCATCTCTCAGTTAAGATCAGCAGTACCATTAAAAAGTTATGAATTTTTAATATGTCAATTAAGAAAAATGATTATCATAATCCATTTGTAACACAGATTTCTTACAGAGCAGTTGACTTTTTTCTCTTCTCATTTTTAGATTAAATAAAAATGGAACATTTTGAGATAGTTCTGTTACTTTCTATGTCTATGTGGCTCTGTGCGTTTTCTGTCGATTTTCTGAAATTTTCAAAATTGAATAAGGACGTTACTGCTGACGTCGTTATAACGTTTCAATGCGGGAACATAGGTACATGCTTAGCAAAGTGTAAGAGGTTTGACGTCAATTATGATGCGGTCAGATACGTGAATGGACTTTGTTCGTTGTATAGAGACGTCGTTGTCTTGGGAACGGATTATACTGGCTCTGGAGAAACTTATTTGCGACAACCGGTATGTCGTTGGTACACATAAACCATTTTTGAAGTTGTAAATCAGAAATATGATTATTATTGAAATAAATGTTCGAGATTCAAGTGTATCCATGGCACATATTTTTACGGACAATTCATATATGTCCGTTAGATTATTTTTTTTTAATGAAAATGGAAGTTTCAGTAACATTGTTGCCCTCTTAAGGAAATGAAACATTTGAAAGTTTATGATATTGTTTTGAATTTCAACAACGCGACCGTATAATGACCTTCAAACAATGTATGACTATCGTATACGTATGCATGCATACTTTTATATACATAATATCCAAAGTACTGAGAGTCCTAACAACGCGGCAAGTATTTTGGAATGGGGTATCAATGGAAACCAAAAATATTTAAAGGTAATCCCTATTCAATGACATCATATTGTCTCATTTAAGGCACACAACAAAAGATTATATCATAGTCAGCGACCGTAATGCGAATAATCGTCGTTTTCATTGATAATTAAAATAGGCCTAATGACTGGCTTTTTGGACCAGGAAAGTCACAAACGTCTGAAGTCTGAATCGTTGTTCGTATAATAGCATTTTACAACACAATTTAATTTTAGCCGTCATAATAAAGTCGGAGTCCCTTACTCAGACTGAGGACGGATGGTAGTACAGATACAGGCCTGTATCGTCAGTTTACCGTTAATGCCCGATCCGTAGCCCTATGCATAGTATTAGAGCTGAAAATCATTAAAGAATCATTCAGTAACATTAACTGTCAATCGAGATGATTTAATTGTTTTAAATGGTCAACGCTTTCGAAAACAACGCAGTATTAATTTAACGTTAAAAGTTTTATTTCGATCTATAAAAAGCGATTGGTTCAAAATGGTATAAAATCTTCAAAAGTATTCAAATTTACCGCGTAATTAGCTCCCGATGGTGGGGTTGTAGACTGCTACCCAAAATAATCTCCCAGCTGCAATATAATAATAAGTATGATTCAGCAACGAAATGACTGCAATTTTATTTAAGATCAAAACTTGCGGAGGAATGTCGTCTTTGATTTCTTTCTGAATCAGTCGGTCAAAGGTCAAAGCTCAACCTCTCAGCGCGCTCTTCCATTTATTTATGTTGGTCAAAGATCATATATATCGATAATTATAAAACAACATCACAGCACGCGGTGACCAGTGCGCTCATCCATTTATTTCTGAATCCGTCGATCAAAGGTCATAGCTCTATAATTTTCGAACAAGATCATAGCACGCGAAGACCAGCGCGCTCTTCTATTTATGAATGAATCAGTCGGCAATAGGTCATTGCTCGATTATAAAAGAACAACATCTCAGCACGCAGAGGCAAACCAGCGTGCACTTCGATTTATTTCTAAATATGTCTGTATAAAGTCATAGCGCGATTATTAAAGAACAACATATCAGCACGCTGAGACCAGCACACTCTTCCATTTGTTTAAGAATAAGTCGATCGACGGTCACAGCTTGATAATCCTAGAACATCAAAGCACGCGGAGATCAGCGCGCTATTCCATTTAGATCTGAATCAAAGATCACTGCTAGACAACTACAAAAGCCTTACTAAGCAAACTCGTATTTGAACTGGTAATTTCATTTGAATATATTGAAAGGTCTTTTGTTCAGGTTAGTCTCATGATGTTGACAAATGACGTGACCGACGAAAATATAAAAACTATTAGAACTGTTCCATTTGTTTCGTCAATAAACATACGGATCAAGCACATAACAATTTATCTTTCAGGTAAGAACTCAATTTGGATCATCAATGTATTTGTCATTTTCCGCTGAAAGATCTTGGCAGGATGCACAAAACACGTGCGAGCTCATGGGCGGCCATCTTGTAACCATAACAACGCAGGAAGAAAACAACTTTGTCCTTGGCCTACGAGTTGACCCTTTATCAGACACGTGGGTAGGCGCAAATGACCTTTCGGTAGAGGGCAATTTCACCTGGATTACAGGAGAGGAGTGGACGTACAGTAAGTTTACCAATGCGGACGGCTGGAATGGATCTCATGATGACACTGATTGTATGCTTATTAAACGCGATCAGTTTGAAAGTCCCCTCTTCTCAAACAAATTCGATGACGCTTATTGCAGCCGTTTGGTGAAGTTTGTCTGCGAAATGTCTCTATAATGCTTTTACATCGAAATTTATGCCTGTGTAACATAGCATAGACATATATTTTTTCCTGTATAACACTCATAGAATATACAAGGGGAATAACGAATACATGAATACAATAGTTCATAAATAGCATTTTTAAGGACTATTTTATTCCGAAAAATGTCACACACTTTGTTTAAATAACGCCAAATCAATGTTTAATACACTTGTGTCGAATAATCGAAATAATGTGCATGTAATCATCGAAATAGCTTATCTTATTTTTTAACAAAGTCCGCATAAAGCGCAGTTTTTCTCGCTTGTTTACATTATGCAGACGACGAATATGGAATGTACAAAGGTGATGACGATCCTGACTCTTAAGTTGTGTAAATACCAACTATACACCAATGTTTTCTTTTTTAAAAACTATTTGAGCTTTGGTAAACTTATGTTATGTTA
Source organism: Mya arenaria (assembly GCF_026914265.1). Taxonomy (NCBI): domain Eukaryota; kingdom Metazoa; phylum Mollusca; class Bivalvia; order Myida; family Myidae; genus Mya; species Mya arenaria. The sequence goes on from NC_069131.1 coordinate 31,137,176, forward strand.
AACTATAACTTAAACTATATTTTCTCACACTTCGCAAATTCATATGTGCACATTTAATAAAAAAACAAAATTAATCTGGATTTTTTTTTCAACTCAATACGCATTGGTAGTATATATATACTAATAAAATATATATGTATACATATATATATGCCTGTCTTTTATCTATTCATTCTCACCGAATTCTTGATTCATCCCTTAAGTATAAAGAATGACGAAACAAATATACTCAAAATCATAAAAAGTATTTTTTTAAAGTTGGCCTTTTTGAACCACGACTCTCTTGGAGCTTTATGGCACTTGGCCTCATTGGCCTGCAATCAACCTTATTTCAAGTACTTATGTACCATACCATTGAAACAATGCATTTCTACCCTATTATACAAATTCATTTGAACTTTTGTATCTAAGTATATAATGTTAGCAAAATTTTTAGCTGTATTTTACTAAAAAACTTTGGGCACTTCATAAATTTATTTTTTCACATTTAATGCAATCTTTATTTTTGGTTTAAATATCTCTATACCCATGTTAAGTATATGCTTGTTGATAATCCATTCAAACTCACTGGAGTCATGATTCAATTTTTAAAGCGACACTCTAATTCAAATTCAATACATACACTTGTATACTAAACATCCATTTTCACTGATACACCTTTAACTATTTACTAAATAATGCATTTATGGAAAATAATTATTAATTATAAAAAGTTTGTAACCCTGTATTTTATAACAGAAAACGCAAAAATATTAAATGATTGATGAATGCTAAAAGATTTACTGTGATCTACTATAGTCCCATGAGGTAAAAATACCGTGTTTTATGCACATTTCTTTCAATTTAAACTCGGTATCCTTCATAAGAACCATTGTTTTCGACATTTATTCATCCTTTTTGGAATATTAAAACAATAATATTAATTGTGGTAAATCTTATTTGGGAATAAGAGTGCATCTTTAAATATAAAGGCAATGAATACCGGAACAAATGTATGCGTTTTGTATGTTGACCTGCATCGAAATGAATATACATCTTAACGGAAATGATTAACTATTTCAAACTTGTAAACCATTAATTCACAGCTAGCATATCGATCCCTTATAGAATGCATTCATGTAGTGAAACACATTAAGAATTGGTGTATACTAAGTATGAAATATAACCGAAAATGCCGTAATGCGCATACTCAAATTAAATAATTGCCAGTATGAATGCCCCCCCCCCCCCTCAAAACCCTACAATGAAGTTCTTTTACATATTCTATGATATCACCACTCTTAATTTCAGAAAACAAGACTGCATAATTCTCGGTTCATTTCAGATACTTTCTACATCCTTGAATCACAATCTTCTATCCCATTGTCTGGGACGTAGAGCTTGAAATTAACATTTCCATAGTAGATGATGCTTGAAATGAGAGCAGCTAAATTATTGAAACTTAATGCTTTGTGCACTGCGTTATGCACTGGCAACTTAAACAAAACCTAGAACGCAATTAAAATAACTGCCAACAGTCAATATGATTTGTGAAGCATATGATTAAAAACCGATTGTCTGCTGTTTTCAATAAAGCGTTGGAGAACATTGATGTATCCCATGTGTAAGAAATTAATGAAACAGCGCTAGTCAAAAAATTAATAAGGAAGGTTGAAGTTTTTTAAGATAAGGTTTACAGCAAACAAGTTCAATATGTTTAATTTTACACGTACTGTCATCAATAACAAGAATGGTATGACAAAATATAATGGTATGGCAAAACAAGAAATGTATGTCAAAATAGAATGATATGACAAAACAAGAATTGTAAGACATAAAAGAATGGTATGACATAAAATAATGGTATGATAAAACAAAATGACATGATTGTAAACACGATGACAAACACGATGGTTTGACAAAACAGAATGGTATGACAAAAACAAACATACAAAGTAAGACACTTATAAAAGAATAATGCAGAACTAACTAAGCGGACAAAACTGACTTTTGGTTTAATCGACACAGTTCATATAATGTTTATGTAAAGATGGAGGTGTTTGGATTTATAATTTTCTGAGCATGACCAACTTGCAGATAAACAGATATATATATATATATATATATATATATATATATATATATATATTAGACAAAACACATACAAAATTACTTGTTGAAGAAACATACATATATGTAGAGATTGGATTAAAAATAAGTATTATTAAATGGTTATATATAAACGAAATAATAAATATAAGCAAATATACAAGGCGAACAATGTGATAAATACCTTAACGAAATGAAACAGAAGGTATTTGGAATGAACACAGATAGCTTATGTGTACAATGGAAAAAAACTATATAATAATTGTGCAATATCCGCTCGATATACACAATACAATACATAATTGAGTAAGTAATCATACGTTGCTTGAACGACTTGAAAACATATAACAAGTGTGTATCAGTAAAGACCAACACATGCTAAGGTTCATTTATAATTGTACATGAACCTTAACATCAGTCATACTTCTACTAAAAGAAGTAAGCGTTCATGCATTTAACTATGAAAAAGCACAAAGCGTTAAGGTAAGCATAATTCATCAGAGCAATCAAGTAATGGCGGCAATGGAGAGCCAAGAAGACGGAGACAGAGACCAATGACATCGAGGCTAACACATTTGGTTAAAACGTCATTTGAACAAATAGAAATTACATGCACTTAAAACTCATTAAGTAGGTGGACAGTGCTGTCGCATTCGGCAATTACATGCGACAATTATTCTTGGTAAATACAATTACATTTTATACAGTACATGTTTCTTAAGACAGTTGGTTTGCACCATAGTTTAGCAATACCTAGCGTCGTGATTAGAAATGATCGTTGTTTACTTACGATGTAAATGACACATGACTGGATGTATGGATGCAATATACGAAATAAGTTCTGGATCATTTGCTATTCTAGTGTTCCACATGTCAATTTCATAAGCATTGATTAACATGTGCTTTCCAGACGTATTTGGACGACAGAACAGGTTCAACAATGTAATCATTTATCATATAAAAAATCAAGCAATGGTCAGGAAGGGATAATGAAAAATGCAATTTTGAAAATGATAAGGTTTGCAATTTTATTACGTTACATCAATATTCCATCGACGGCAGCTTCTATAAACGACGTCAATTCGACTCTGCAGACTGTTGCTAGTAAGGAAATGTCTTCTGCAAATGTAGGGCTGTTACGCACGATTTTGAAGGCGTTAGATGTCTGGCCGCTATATCTGATGAGGCAACGCAGGTTGTTATATGACGACTGAAGAAGGCGAAGGGGATTACCATTGACGCCAAGACATCCGAGCGTCAGCATTAAGGAGCCGTGCCACACGGTATCAAAGGTGACACGTTGTTTACAAAGCAACGTAGACGTCGCTGCCACGTTCGATGGTTTACAGAACAGTCTCTTGAAAGTTAAAAGATGTAGTTGTACAATTTTTTTTCTGAAATCCATGTTGTTGTTGGCCAGGTAAGTATATTTTCATTTCTTTTGTGACTGTGTTTAGCCTATTTAGGATAACCTTTTCAAATATTTTACAGAAACATTGTATCAACGAAATTAGCCGATAACTAGCGAGTTCTGATTTACCCTTACCCTTGTAGACTGGGATAAGAGCACTCGTTTGCCATGATAACGGGACCCGCTCATTCGCGATAATGCTATTAAACAGTAGGGTAAATTCCGAAGTGAACTCAGTGCCTGCGTTAATTACGTGTTCATCTAATATGTTATTTAAACCTACAATATGCTCAGAGTGTCGATGAATCAAACGTTGACTTTCCGTATATTCCTTATGGTACAGTACTCGTTCATGTATTCATTGAAAAGTCAACCAACGATCAGCAACGTGTATTAATAAATGAAGGTCAGTCTTAATTTCAATTCCGAGAATTCGGCTGTTCTTAAAATTGTCTACTTTTGTTATGTGCTTTCTAATAATATTCGCGGTAGCAACCTTTCCGCAACATACTAAGGGGATCTAATGAAACGTCTATATTCACGTATGAAACATATTTGTTGTGAAATGAATAAAACAAGTTTAAAGATCTGTGTAGCTTTGTGTTCGCGAATAAGTGATACGTCCACCTAAAACGTATCTAAAATAGTGCTTAACATATAAGCAGATGAAATAATGCCTCTACAGTTCCAACATGAAATGTTTCAAATCATAATTTTAACAAGTAGTGTGATAACACTGATCATGGCAATGGTAAGGTAATATACGAACTAAATGCGGTCAGTTATCGAATACTATCGGACTAATACTCTTTCCTGCCCAGTCGTCCTTTCCGTCACGCTCGTAGCTATGGTCGTACCAATCGTCATTTAAGCGGCCTCGTTAACCAATCTCACGCGTTCTAACGCCGTTAATGAATGCCTGGATAGTGAAACAGTCATTTGCGCATTTTTCTACTCTTCTCTGGTGGCTTATATTTCGGAAACTCATTAGTTTACCTTTCGGGCATCCCGAGAGTGGCCGCGTTCTAATCGCCAGGCGCTCACGATACTCGGTGACTCTTGTACAATCACCCCGGTAGACTTGATGAGGTCCTTAATAAAAGCATCACTCGGCAGTTCAAACAATTTGTCGTCGAGCTCCTCCAGGAACTGCTGCTGCAGTGGGGCTTGCGACTATTTGACATCGGATCTGTCGAGTTCGAAATAGTTGGATAGGTCGGATTGATCGAGCATCTGTTTTTCTAATATTTAGACATTCATTGCTGACAACCACCCTCGTGTCGCTTGGGCTTAGTGGCGTTGATATGTGTTGCAACTCCTGTGGACCCCCTTATTGTCGACAAAAAGTTAACTCCCTTGCTCTGGCTGTAAAACGTAAAAGTACCGTAATCGTTAATATAGCACTCTAATCCTCAGTAAACCAATTATTAGATCCAGTAGCACGCGAAATATGATTGTCCTTTGTTTGTTACGTTGTTTGTTTATTTTCCAATATATTTTCTCGACCACTATATTGGCATACAATTTGAAGCATTAGCGATGTTCCTTTTACTTTAACAAATAAGCACATATGAATTCTAACTCTATGTCTTAATCATAACTTATGGAATTTTAAAGTAACGTTAGAGCACAAAAATACGTCTTTACTGCCACGTAATCCACTTCAAAAATCAGCAAAAACACAATCACATTGAAGGCAGAATTTTAAATTATTGAGAAATGTATCCTGAAATAATTATAAATGCTAATCATTTATATGTGTTATCATTGAAGATCAGTATTGAATAAGCCAACATGCATTTTTAATAGGATGAATATCATGCATATTCAATAAAACATCTTCATTGTAATATGTTAGAAAAGACAAAAAGGAACAAATCGACATTTTTATTCACATATCAACACAACAATATATATATATATGTTTTTCAAAACATTTTCGACATTGATTGTACTGCTTTTTTGTTAAACATGTAAGTAGGCAAAACAATATATAAACATATGAAAATACACAGGAAAGTCAGGGAAAAAGACATTTGGTGGATATTGGCCGAGATTTGGCATATATTTTCGTCAATTGTCTGGTATTGGTACGACGATTTGTCCCCGTATCGAGGCAAATACGTAATGATTGAAGACATGAAAGTATGAATTGGTGATATTAATGTAGCTATTATTTTATTAAAACTGCTTGTAATTTCATTCGTTGCAATTTCATAATCTATCTTAAGTAGACTGATTGGACGCCGAATTGCATTTTTTAAATTTTAAAATATTTATGATTATTTATTGCGTAATATACTTTCACTTTTGGTTTATAGTTTCTGCTGTATGTATGTTTAAAGGTCATTGCCTTTTAACTTTCATTTGATTGGCTGTTCTTTTTAGGGGTATAAATAAAGGAAACGTTTCGCGTTTTTTTCATTAAAACATTTTAGGACATTTTTTTTTCTTCGAGTTTCAAGTTTGTAGAAATTTTGGCTCTCCCTCCCTCCCTGCCCTGCAAGTGTTTATATTAACATGTATGTACTGTGTGTGCTTTCATGACATGTTTGTGTTGTGTTGGTGTAGTAAGTGTTTGTTTAAATTGTTGGATATATGAATGATTGATATGTCTTGAAAAACTATGTACATACATTATATACATAAGAATTGATTAAGATGAATACAATCAATAATAATCAATATGTTTTGGTGATATTATTTTCATAAAAATGGTTTGAATTCATGTCTTATGCATAGGATAATGGAATGTTATAATTATGATTCTGTTATTTGTTGTATTATATAACTGTTTAATTGTGTGGAACAATTGATACTTGGTTACATTTATATATTACTTAGGACAATAGTTGGTTTGCTTGAGTTGTGAAATTTGATGTGCCCACTTAAATTAATTTCTTGTTGATTTTTAAAGATTGATGGATTTATACTGAAATTTATTTCTTGTTGATTTGTCATTGATTGATTTATTTATCGTCAATTTATTTGCAACTCAAGTTCGAATTATCGAATACATTATAACTATGGCTTTGTGTTGTTTATTTATTGTTCGTCAGAGTATTGTCAACTGGTAACAATAATTAGAATCATAAGCAGATTATTAATTTGATAGTATTTTAAGGTATTAAACTGGCTATGCATAAGGAAATGAATACCTTGATTTTGTAATTAAGTAAGAGATTAGTTTTGGAAAGTAAAATTGATTGATTTAACGAAATGGTTTTTTTTTTCAGATATTCCAAAATACATTATAAAAATCGACTGTAAAACCATCTGAACCAGGGCTTTTTTTAGTTTCATTTCTTTATGAGAATATGTACATTCGGATTCAGTTAGTAAACTTCACATTTGATTTGATTTTCCTTGCATAATTTTGTTGATGGAACATCAAACAAGTTTATTCACTGTTTGTTTGTACTTGTTTTTTGTATAAACTTTCATAAAATAATCCGCTGCTCATTTAAGATATATATTTTATGTTTGTTTGTTGTTAATATGGTTTTGTTCGACTTAAGTTTAGTTATTGTTTTGTTCATAGTGGCGTTTAAGACCTCCGCAATATCTACTTTTCGTTATATTCTACATGTTGTGCTTTTGACCTCAATATCATTCCGTTAACTTGTCTGTAGTCATTACTATCTTATTCTTGTTAAGAGCCCTTATTCCTTCTATCTGACTGTCATTATTACTAAGTGTGTGTTTTCATGTAGTATATTGATTCTTCTGATCATAGTGTTTTCTTTTTTACTTTTTCGTTGTCAGCATTAGTTAAATACTTGATTGAAATGTTTCGTATAGTCCCTTTGATTAGTTCCCACATTGTGTTTAGGTTACAGCGACTGCTAATTTCTATAATTTCCCCTATTGCGTTTCTGCTTTGATTTTTTATATTCATTGTCATTTATAATACTAATTTTGATTTAAAATTAACCAGGTCCCCTAATTTGCTCATTTGTGTTAAGATTTAGAATAACTGTTGAATTATCTTTTAAAAAACCTGGTTTTTATACTACTTTTAGGAATTGTACTGCGCAGGTTATTAAGAAAACAATCGAGAAAGGGAGTATGACTGTTTTTCTATTTTTATTGTTTTCGCGCCGAATATCGATCGAATTATAATAACATATTACTTTGTTATACGTTGCTTGACATTCTTTTTTTGTATCTGTCCTACCATTCTTCTTGTCAATGGAAGGGTAAAGCTCAGTGTTGGAGTCACCTTCAATCATAATATTGTGTTCATTATTGCCAGCTACAAACATTTCTAATCAGTCGAATAATGCTATTTTGTGATCATTTAAAAAACCTGGTTTTATACTACTTTTAGAAATTGTATTGCGCGGGCTATTCAAAACATATTCGAGGAAGAGAATATGACTGGTTTTCTATTAGAATGCCAGGTAAATTGATGTAATTCTTATTGTTTTTGCGCTAAATATCAATCAAACTAGAATTACATATTTTTTTTATATATGTTGGTTGACATTTTTAATTTGTATCTTTCATGCCATTCTTCTTGTCAATGAAATGGTTAGGCACAGTGTTGAAGTCACCTTCAATCATTATATTTTGTTAATTATTTTCAGCTACAAACATTTCTAATCTGTCGAATAATGTTAGTTCATTACCATTATGTAAAGTAATGTCTATATTATGAACTTATATATCTAAGGTTATTCGCCGACCAGAGACTAGCTCATAGTATATGCATTTAACGTTTGATTCATTATTCACAAGGAAGGCAACACCTTCTGTATTTGATTTTTATCCATACAATGAAATACCTTTTCATTCTCTATTCAAAGATTGACTTGTTAAATGGGGTTTCTTGTAAAAATATTATATCATATTTTTAAACTCTAGATATTTAAATACCTGAATGCGTGTTTGCTTATTGTCGAGCCCTTTTGTGTTTAATGTACGCATGATATTGATTATTTTGAGAATTGAAAAAAAGTGTATTATTTTCCTAGGTAGTGACCAGTTGTCTCTCAAAAACATACGGATGAAAAATTGTTGTGGCATTAAATCTTTATTTGCCAGTTAAGAAAAGTAATGAAACGAATAGCTTTGTCAAGTGAATGAGTAAAATGTAAATTGTCGTGACAGACAGATAATTTCAAAAGTGATGTTTTTGATGGCATGCATTAGCGTTATTGCAATATCCTTTAACCCGCATTCAGTATAATAACATGGTATCAATAATACTTTATTTTAGTGCGATTTCAAAAAAAAACATCTCATTTTTTCAAATATTCTAAGAGATTAACACTGATAAATTCATACAGCAATCGTAAAATGAACAATAATATAATTCACAATGGCTATTGATTTCGTACAACATATAGATTAATTAAACAATCGTGTAAGTCGAAATTTTGTCATACCTTTCCTCAAAAAACAAACATAAAACTTTTAATAAACAGCTGTTCCTATTTTCCCCAACAACTTAAATTTGAAATGAAGCTAAATAATCTGTTATCTTTTATCATTTGTTTGACACATTAAGATGCAAAAAAGTGCCAACTAGAGCAAAGTTAGCCTGTACAGTTTTTATGACGAGCCGGCTGATTTAACACCTGTTAAATAGATGAGACAACTTTTTATTTATTTCCTTATAATTTATATAAAACGATAATTATATCTTATCCCCTTACATTCATTACAGTCATTTGTGTGTTTTATGCTGGTATGATTATAATCGTCAATTTATTGAAGGTTGGCGTTGTTTTTGATGTTGGTGGTGATAATTATTTGCCAAGAATGACAGCTGGCTGTCAATGTTTGAGGGTTTATTAAACGGTTCATCACACTGGAGTGCCCTGGACTTTCAAGAAAATTTTGGAATTTGGGGGAAGAAAGCTTTGTCCATTAACATTATGACCACGTTAAATAATGAAAAAAATAGAGAAAGGACGCCAACACCATATGCCCTGCAGGAGTTCAGATGCCGCTTTAGGTGATCCTTTGCAAATTTGGTGAAGTCGTGGGATTTCCATTGCAACACAATAGTGACACAGTAATACAAAATGTTGATGTAAGTTTAAATTGAAGTGTGCCCCAAATGTTGGTCAAACATGTGCAATCTAAAGAGGATAACATATATCAATCATCAACATGCTTAAAAGTAGCTAATAAAAGGTGCAAAATCAAACAGTTTTATTACATTATTTAAATGTGTGTTCTCAATGGGATTAACTGCTTCATGGTTGTGTCACACTTAAAAGCCTAGTTTAAGGAATGTTTGGCATGACAATCCCCAGCTGTGTATCTCCTGCTAATTGCACTGATGTCACAGTAGGGGCCAAATTCCTGTTTATTTGTTTATTGACTCAGGACTTTTTAGGGTCCTTTTTTATATTAAAACCTCCAGAATTACACAACAGGATATTCATATCAGAGATCTGATAAGACAATTAGGCAATTAGATTAAGATCAATAGACATAGGTTGTGTACAATTCACGGTTTGGGATGAGAGGGGGTCACTTATAGAAGGATTAAACTAGGCTTTTAAGTTTAGGAACTTATTAAAAATGTTATGTTTAATGTTAGTAGTCAAAAATCGGTCTTGTTTTTGTTCTCTGGGAAAACAAATGCTTTGAGTGGTCAATAGAACGAACATTGCCAGTGCTCTCAGATTTCCAAACATACAAAGTGAAGGTATGGAGTTTAAGCATATTTAAACTCGCACTCGCCTATACGGCGAGTGATCCGATAATATTGTTAGTCATTGTATGTGTTTGGAAAATACAGGCACAAAAAAATAATTATTATTAAATCATATTGATTTGGCGATTTTTATTGGATTAAACGTGGTCACATGAGAGACGATAAATTATGGTGTTGACTCGAAGGCGGACCTTAAAACACGAATTGACTTAAGCGAATCGTCTCACGTGCGAATAGCCTAGGTACGCAACTTTACGTCATATTTGTGATAATTGTATACTTTTTAGAAAGAGTTACCCTGGGTTAATGTTATAAATGCTATAGTTTTAATAAGAAAACGATGGCTGCATTTCAGTTTCGGTCGAAAAGGTGATTTATTGACGTAATAAAGCAATATCAACCTCGGACTATGCCCTCGGTCGATATCCCTTTATCAGATCGATAAATGATCATTTTGACCTCATTGAAGTGGAATAATTGTATAATATTCATCCTCGGCACGCGAGGACATTTTAAACATCTACGATAACTTGGGCCAATCGGCAGTAAAAAATTCGTACACATATATAATTAATGAGGTTAAATACAGCCGCTTGATTTTCCGATTGAGACATACCTTATGCGGTACGGAACTGGCCAAAACTTAATGGATAAAATCTCGTTTCTGAAAGATCTCATGGGATTGCGGCGTTCAGACCTTTTTTGAATGACATCAAATAGAAAGCTCTTCAAAAGCTTCATTTCATTTCGTTATAGGATATGTTATTGGTATGAGAGTGCTTATTAATATTTTAGCTAAACCTTAACAAGGCCTGTAGGTATGTGGTTTCGCTAGCTGATATTCCCAGGGTATTATATATGTTATGAACACGCTGAGATTCCGAAGATGATTAAGATAAGGAAAAGAACAAAATAGTATTCTGCTATGAAAAGTATATATGTCTCCTGTGCTTTTATAACTTATTCATCATTTTACGGAAAAGTATATCTGAACCGTATAATAAAAATGAATTTTTAAATTGCCCATTAGGATCACTGATTCATACTACCCATTGGTAACACAGCTTACCTCAAACAGCAGTAGAGTGTTCCTTAATTCTTATTTTTATAATTGAATAAAAATGAAATATTTTGGGATACTTCTTTTATTTTCAATGTGTTTGTGGCGCTGTGTTCTTTCTGTCGTTTTTTTTAAATTTTCAAAATTGACTAAGGACATTACTGGTGAGGTCATTATAACGTTTCCAGACGTTAGCATAGGTTCATGCCTCGCAAGGTGTAAGAGGGTTGACGTCAATTGTGACGCGGTCAGGCACGTGAATGGAGTATGTTCGCTGTATAAAGGCGTCGTTGTCTTGAGGACGGAATATACTGGCTTTGGACAAATGTATCTGCTACAACAAGTATGTTGGCATTCAATGACCATTTTGAAATATGTTACGATTGTGATAGACATACGATTATTATTTGAATAAATTTATGAGATTCCAGTGTATCCATGGCACAAATGTTTAACGGACAATTAATCTTAGATCATTTGATTTAACTTTACAACGAAAATATAATTCAGTTATATTGGTGGCCTTTTTCGGGAAAATTAAGCAAAGATTATGATACTTTTTTACATTTCAACAACACGAACATTTAATGACCTTCTAACAATGTATATGTTTAATATTCATGTTCAGGCACAATTGTAAATACATGATTCCGTCGATACTCAAAGGACTGAGAGTTCTTACAACGTGGAAAGTATATTGAAACAAAGCATCAAAAGAAACCGTAGACATTTAAGGATTATCCTATTCAATGGCATCGATACATTTAAGGCACGCAACAAAAGGTTCTATCAAAGTCACCGACCATGTTTATGAAGAATCGTCGCTTCCATTCATTGGCCTTCCTGAAGATTCGTGCATTTACATTTAATGTCATTCGAGATAGTTTGGTGTTATGATATTGCCCAAGCTATCGAAAACAAAGCATTTTGGTTTTAACCTTAAATTAACCAATTGAATTAATTGAAAACGTTCTTTTTTGATCTAGCAATATCGATTGATTCATAATGGTCTAACGCTTCACAAACATTAAAATTTAATGCGTTAAAAGCGTACAGCAGTGGGGAAGAAAACTTGTCTCCGAAGTATTCTTAAACCTACAACAGATAAATAGATAAACGGGCGCTCCAGCAGTGATATGACTGCCATTTTCTTTAAACGGCAAATGGTAGGCATGCATTCAACATTATACCAGTGCGGGGAGACCGGCGATTTTCATTTCTTTCTTGATCAGTTGAAGAAATGTCATTGCTCGATTATTATATTGCAAAATTACTAAACGCAGACACGAGCGCACTCTTCCATTTATTTCGTAATAAATCCATTGGAAGTCGATAACTGTAAAACATCACAGCACACGAAGACCAGCGCGCTCTTCCATTCGTAAGAAGTCCATCGGAAATCGATGACTGTAAAACATCACAGCACACGGAGACCAGCGCGCTCTTTCATTCGTAAGAAGTCCATCGGAAATCGATGACTGTAAAACATCACAGCACGCGGCCACCAGCGCGCTCTACCATTTCTTTTTGAATCAGTCGATCAAAACTAATGGCTAGAATGTTATGGGGGCATAACCAAACAAAATCGTATTATCACTAGTTAGTTCATATGAACAAATTGAAAGTGTTTATTTTTTTTTATTTTAGATAATATAATGGTCAATATGTGTTTAAATGAAACGGACAACGAAAACACCAAGACTATCAGAACTGTTCTCATTTCTTTGTCAATAAACAAACGGATCAAACCAATAATAATATATCTTTCAGGGAAGATCTCGATTTGGATCATCAATGTATTTGCCATTTTTCGCTGGAAGAAATTGGCAGGATGCACAAAATACTTGTGAGCTGATGGGCGGCCATCTTGTTACCATAACAACGCAGGAGGAAAACAACTTTGTCCTTGGCATACGAGTTTACCCTTTATCTGACACGTGGGTAGGTGCAAATGATCTTTCGATCGAGGGCAATTTCACCTGGATAACAGGAGAGGAGTGGACGTACAACAAGTTTACCAATGCGGACGCGTGGGCTGACTCTCACGATGAAAACGATTGTTTGCTTATTAAACGCGATCAGTTTCAAGATCCCCTTTTCTCCAACAAATTCGATGACGCACGTTGCAGCCGTTTGGCAAAGTTTGTCTGTGAATGGTCTCTGCGTGTGTGAAATAGAAAAGACAAAACTGTTTCCTGTATAAAACTTACAAAAAAAAGTTAAATATAAAAGCTGTTCCGTTACCGAATTAGCATTTTGACGGATTACTTTATTCTTAAAAATGTCACATGCTTTATGGCATTACCTCGATGCATCACTGAGTATATTTGTGTCGAATACGTCATCGGCATAGTTATTGTTTCGCTAGACTACAAATACGGAATGTATATGTATATGTACATTGGCGATGACTACCCTGCCACAAAGTTGTGTAAATGCCAACTTAACACCAACGTTTTCTTTCTCAAAAACTATTCGAGCTTAAGTTTATTCATAATATGTTGAACTATAACTTAAACTATATTTTACTGAAATAATTCAAATACTTCTTATGTTTATACTAGTGTTTTGCCGATGATCGATTATAATCGACAATTGATCGGAAAGGCCTACGTCGGCGACAATCGAAGGTAAAATTTGAACAATCGATTATAGAAACAAGGGACGTAACCGCTACCAACTAATTTACCTATTTCTGCTTAATGCTAGTTTATGCTGAAATGTTAAGGTGTTACTATGTTAACTTAAGTACTCATATTCTTATCAAGTCAATAAGTCACAACAGTACCTTATTACAAATTTTCTTTGTAATTTAACTGCTATAGGATTGGTTCTCAACTTCTCATGTTTGTGGTTTAAAGTGATTTTTAAAACATGTTACCGTTTACATCTAGCCATGTAAGAATTTAGATTCTCTGAAAGAAACTGTTCCTGTAAAACAGAAACTGTTCTTGTCAAACATATAGAATATTCAATTGGTGAAGATATAGGAAAGTTATCTTTGTTTAAAGTCTTTATTCGAAGTAAAACGTTGCTTTCCGACGTAGCATTTATGACGCAATTTATCACGTGGTATACACACACTGATTATCACTTGGCTCGGATTCTTTAAGCTCATGCTATTTTTGCTGGTCCACTGGAGTTCAAGCATACTGTGTTGGACTTAATGTATAGGGTATGTTGTACATATTTTTATGCATGCATAATTGCATTTAAAAACCATTATATCTCACAACATCTTATATTTTCTTTTAATGCTAACAAAAAGAGATTCCCTCAAACTCATCGACCGTTTTTGTGAAGAACCGTTCCTTTTCTTGGTATCAAAAGTGTGCCTTTCTCGACTTTTCACAAAAGACTTCAGTCTGATTTTCAGACGCAGGCTCAGAAAAGTGAAAAAAGATAATTGCTGGTTGTTTAACAGATAATCTGCAATGCGTAATGTTTTACTATCGTTGCTCGTACAATAGCATTTTACAACAAAATTCAAATTTAGAGTTCCTAATCTGAGTCTAAAACTCAGACTGAGGACTCAAGTTATTATGAATCCAGACTATTGTGGTAACTTGGCCGGGTATGCCCGGTCTGAAGCCCTATTCAAAGAATTACAGCTGAAGGTTTTGTCTCGTTGCATCTATTCACATTCGATGTTATAATCGAAAACAAATCTTTTCTTTATGTAACCTTTAATTATCCAATAAAATTAACTAAAGAAGTTGTTTTTTGATCTAAAAATATTGAGGGGTTCATAATGGTCTGTAGTTTCAGAAATATTTAAATTATACGCTTAAGTAGCGTCCGAAATAATCTTTTTCAGTTCCTTTAAATGGCAGATGGTATACACGCATTGATTAACAGAAAAGCACGCGGAAGCCAGCGTGCTCTTCAATTCATTTCGTAATCAGTCAATCAAAGTTCAAACCTCGATTATTATAGAACATCACAGCACGCGGAAACTAGCGCGCTCTTTCATTCATTTCTGAATCAGTCGATCCAAGGTCAAAGCTCGAATATTATAGAACAACATCACAGCACGCGGAAACCAGCGCGCTCTTTCATTCATTTCTGAATCAGTCGATCAAAGGTCAAAGCTTGATACCTATAGAACAACATCACAGCACGAGGAACCAGCGCGCTCTTCAATTTCTTTCGGAATCAGTCGATCAAATGTCCCAACGCGCGGAGACCAGCGCTCTCTTTCATTCATTTCTGAATCAGTCGATCAAAGGTCATTGTTAGACAATTACAGGGGCTTTACTACACATAATAGTATTACGACTGGCAATTTTATCTGGATATATTGAAAGTTTTGTTATTTCAGATTAGGCATATTAAGTGTTTAAATGACACAAACTACGAAAACACCAAATTAAACTATTAGAACTGTTGCAATTTTCCGTCAATAATCATAGGAGTCAAACACATAACAAGAAACGATATATCTTTCAGGTAAGAACTCAATTTGGATCATCAATGTATTGGCCATTTTTCGCTGAAAGAAATTGGCAGGATGCACAAAGCACGTGCGAGCTGATAGGCGGCCATCTTGTTACCATAACAACACATGAAGAATACAAGTTCGTCCTTAGCCTACGACTTGACCCTTTATCTGACACGTGGGTTGGCGCAAATGACCTTTCGATCGAGGGCAATTTCACCTGGGTAACTGGAGAGGAGTGGACGTACAACATGTTTACCAATGCGGACGCATGGGGTGGTCCTCCCGATAAAAACGAGTGTTTGCTTATCAAACGCGATCAGTTTCAATATCCCCTTTTCTCCAACAAATTTGATGACGCGAAATGCGACCGTATGTTGATGTTTGTCTGCGAAACGCCTATATAGTGCTTTTATATCGAAATGCATGCGTATGTAACATAGCATCTATAGACAGAACTACTTCCTGTATAACACTAACAGAATATACAAGTGGAATGAAAATCCAAAAACAAAACAAAAACGAAATAGCATTTTTAAGAATGTATTTTATTCTGAAAAATGTCACACACTGTTCAAGAACCTTCGTGTATCAATGTTTTATACATTTTTGTCGAATAATTGAAATAACCTGCATGTGTAATCATCGAAATAATTTATTTTATTTTCAACGGCGAATACGGAATGCATATGGACGAAGGTGATGGCGATCCTGCCATCAAGTTATGTAAATACAAACTATACACTAGTTTTCTGTTTTCAAAAACAATTTGAGCTTTGGTAAACCTAAACTTAACTGCAACTTTTTCAAAATCTATTTAAGTATTTGGTTAATTTATGCAATGTTTTACTGTAACTAATTGTATTTTACTTAAAAACTTTGGACACTTCGTAAATTTATATATGCACATTTAATAAAAAAAAATCTGGATTGTTTTTTTATCGCATTTCCCATTGGTAGTTTATATATGCCTCTTTTTTTATTCAAACTCACCGAATTCTTGATTCAACTGCTTATTTTAAGTATTAAGAAGAGAACGGCGAAACAAATATACGGATACTTATGAAGTGTTATGGATTTAAAGTTTTTAAACGTTGGCCTTTTTGGACCATGTTTCTCCGGTAACTGGACCTTTATGGCACTTGACCGCTTTGGTCTGCATTAAACTTAATTTCTGCTACGTATGTACCATACTATCAAAACAAGGCATTTCCATCCTATTATACGGACACTGAAGTTTCGGATAACTTATGTAATGCTTAAGGTGACATTCTTATTCAAAATTAATACACACACATGTATAACAAACATCAATTTTGAGTGATAAACCTTTTACTACTTAATAAATAATTCATTTATGGAAAATGTTAATTACTGATAACAAGATTGTAACCGTGTATTTAAAAGCTGAAAACGCAAAAATATTGAATGAATGGTGAATGCTAAAAGATTTACTGTGATCTACTATATATAGTCTCATAAGGTAGAAATACCGTGTTTTATGCACATTTCTTTCAAATTAAACTCGGTATCATTCATAAGAACTATTGTTTTTGACATTTATTCATCCATTTTGGAAAATTAAAACAATAGTTATAATTGTGGTAAATTCTATTTGGGAGTAAGAGTGCATCTTAACTAAAACTTTAACTGTATTTTACATAAAAACTTTGGGCACTTCGTAAATCTATATATGCACAGTCATTTAATAAAATCTTTATTTTTCGCTGGAATGTCTTTATGTCCATGTTGAGTATATGTCTATTTATTAGCACCGGAGCCATAATTAAACGTCTTAATAAACGAAATGAACGCCGGATCAAATATACTCCCCACTCATGAAAAGCATTATGGATTTAAATATGGGCCTTTTTGCACCAAACGTTTCTTGTAACAGGGACGTCAAGGTACTAGGCCTTTTTGGACCAAGTCTTTCGGGGAATATGGACGTCATGGTGCCGGGCCTTTCTGAACCAAGCCTTTCAGGAATTATAAACGTCATGGTGCCGGGCCTTTCTGGACCAAGTCTTTCAGGGAATATGGACGTCATGATGCCTTGCCTTTCTCGACCAAGCCTTTCAGGGAATATGGACGTCATGGTGCCGGGCCTTTCTGGACCAAGCCTTTCAGGGAATATGGACGTCATTGTGCCGGGCCTTTCTGGACCAAGTATTTCAGGGAATATGAACTTCATGGTGCCGGGCCTTTCTGGACCAAGCCTTTCAGCGAATATGGACGTCATGGTGCAAGGCCTTTCTGGACCAAGCCTTTCAGGGAGTATGAACTTCATGGTGCCGCGCCTTTCTGGACCAAGCCTTTCAGGAAATATAAACGTCATGGTGCCGGGCCTTTCTGGACCAAGTCTTTCAGGGAATATGGACGTCATGATGCCTTGCCTTTCTCGACCAAGCCTTTCAGGGAATATGGACGTCATGGTGCCGGGCCTTTCTGGACCAAGCCTTTCAGGGAATATGGACGTCATTGTGCCGGGCCTTTCTGGACCAAGTATTTCAGGGAATATGAACTTCATGGTGCCGGGCCTTTCTGGACCAAGCCTTTCAGGAAATATAAACGTCATGGTGCCGGGCCTTTCTGGACCAAGTCTTTCAGGGAATATGGACGTCATGATGCCTTGCCTTTCTGGACCAAGCCTTTCAGGGAATATGAACTTCATTGTGCCGGGCCTTTCTGGACCAAGCCTTTCAGGAAATATAAACGTCATGGTGCCGGGCCTTTCTGGACCAAGTCTTTCAGGGAATATGGACGTCATGATGCCTTGCCTTTCTGGACCAAGTCTTTCAGGGAATATGAACTTCATGGTGCCGGGCCTTTCTGGACCAAGCCTTTCAGGAAATATAAACGTCATGGTGCCGGGCCTTTCTGGACCAAGTCTTTCAGGGAATATGGACGTCATGATGCCTTGCCTTTCTGGACCAAGCCTTTCAGGGAATATGAATTTCATTGTGCCGGGCCTTTCTGGACCAAGCCTTTCAGGAAATATAAACGTCATGGTGCCGGGCCTTTCTGGACCAAGCCTTTCAGGGAATATGGACGTCATGGTGCCGGGCCTTTCTGGACCAAGCCTTTCAGGGAATATGAACGTCATGGTGCCGGGCTTTCTGGACCAAGTCTTTCAGGGAATATGGACTTCATGGTGCCGGGCCTTTCTGAACCAAGCCTTTCAGAAAATAAGGACGTCATGATGCCGGGCCTTTCTGGACCTAGCCATTTAGGGAATATGGACGTCATGATGCCGGGACTTTCTGGACCAAGCCTTTCAGAAAATATGGACGTCATTGTGCCGGGCCTTTCTGGACCAAGTCTTTTAAGGAATACGGACGTCATGGTGCCGGGCCTTTTTGGACCAAGAATTTTAGGGAATATGAACGTCATAGTGCCGGGCCTTTCTGGACCAAGCCTTTCAGGGAATATGAACGTCATAGTGCTGGGCTTTATGACATGTTGGCCCGCATTCAAAGGATTCTATATCGTAACGGTATGTATCAAACTATTTCAAACCTTGAAAATGTTGTTTTTTTCAGCTATCATATCAACCCTTTACAAATGCCTTCATCGAGTGGAACACATCAAAAATGGGTGTATAATCACTATGAAATATACCCGAAAACTCCATGAAAACCTCCCTCCCCGATCCCCTACAATGAAGGACCTTAACATATACTTTGATTGCAAAACTCTTAAAAAACTTGTTTCTGTAGCTTTTGTGGGAATGCATGCCCACCTGCCTCCTCGATCCCGAAGGACCCTTACATATACTTTGATCGAAACACTCTTTAAGCAGAAAAATCCTGCGTAGTTCTCGGTGCAATGGGAAATAATCATTTTTTTCCATCAGAGGCTTTTTAAATGCTTGAATCACAATCATTTCGCATAACCCATTGGCTGAGACAGGAGTGTAAGCCTTAGATTTGCATTTACATAGTAGATAATGCTTGAAATGAGAGCATGCTAAATATATATAACTAATGCTTTGTGCACTGCGTTATGCACTGACAACATAAACGAAACCTAAAACGCAATTAAAATAACTGTCGACAGTCAATATGATTTGTGAAGCATATGATTAAAAACCGATTGTCTGCTGTTTTCAATTAAGCAGTGGATAAAAATTGATGAGTCCCATGTGTAAGAAGTTAAAGATGGACTCTTACTCCCAAATAAGATTTACCACAATTAAAAATGTTGTTAAAATATTACAAAAAGGATGAATAAATGTCGAAAACAATGGTTCTTATGAAGGTTACCGAGTTTAATTTGAAAGAAATGAGCATAAAACACGGTATTTCTACCTTAAAAAACTATAGTAGACCACAGTAAATCTTTTTAAGTTTTAGCATTCACCAATCATTTAATTTGTTTGCGCTTTCTGCTTATAAATACACGGTTACAATCTTGTTATAAGTAATAAAAAAATTCCATAAATGCATTATTTAGTAAGTAGTAAAAGGTTTATCAGTCAAAATGTATGTTTGTTATACATGTGTATGTATTGATTTTGAATAACAGTGTCACTTGAATAAAACAACGCTAGTCAGAAAAATAATAATAAGGAAGGTCGATGTTCTTAAAAATAAAGCATAAAGCAAACAAGTTCAATATGTTTAATTTTACATTGACATCAAGAACAAGAATGGTATGCTTAATTATAATGGTATGACAAAACAAGAATTATATGACATAACAGAATGGTATGAAAAAACAAAATGGTATGATTGTATGACATACACAATGGTATGACAAAACAGAGTGCTATGACAAAAATAAACATACAAAGTAAGACACCTATGAAAGAATAATGCAGAACTTATTAAGGGGATAAAAATGAGTTATGGAATTATCGACACAATTCTTATAATCATAATGTAAAGATGGAGATGTTTGGGTTTATAATAATTATGAGCATTACACACTTGCAGTTGAAGAGACATGAACTTGTGTCACAATTCCAGAACATGAGAATGGTGATGTTTCTTTATCATACATTGTTATGTTATCCAAGTTAACAATGTTGCATTATATTATTTCTGCTTGATAAGTCAGAAGTTAACAGTAATCACAACGACATGATCTTTCTCTTAAGTGTTTTTTTCATGTCTCTGACATGATCCATTTCCGTCCATTCGTACACCACCGTTGTTTCCATATCACCTAGCATCGAACACAATCACTGTGAATGCTTATTAAGGAACATAACAAATAATGACGAAATATACCTTGAAATCAATATAAATGCTCATCATGTATATGTGTTTTCAACAAAGAGCTTTATTGCATAGGCCAATACGATGTTAATGGGTTAAAATATGAACATTGTAGTATGTTAGAAATGTCAAACAGAAACGACTCTACATTATGTCATTATTTTACCTACAGAAAAAAAAAACGAATCCTTTAATTAAAAGCTGCCCCTTTTTCACTAAAAAGTTCCAATTTAAAACATCAATCTAAATGATCATCATGTTTCTGACACATTTGAATGCCAAAGAAAAATGCGCCAACTAAAGCATATTAAGCCTGTACTGCTTTTGTGACAAGTTAGGTGATGATGGTAAACATTTGCCAATGATAGAGCGGGAACACTGTCAATTCTTTAAAAAGAATTATATTGAATGGTCATATCTTTGGGATGACATGGACTTTCAAGCTAATAATCTAATTTGTCTTAGTTTATATAATATATTACTAATCACCATTACCTCTGTATTTATATACTAATACCGTGTGCAGATTAATGATGATTAGTAATCGTTTGCCAAAATTGATAGCTGACTGTCAATATTTGAGGGTCAATTCAATGGTTCATAACTCTGGAGTAACATGGACTTTCAAGATTTTTGGAATTGGGTCATGAAACCTTTGACCATTAAGATTATGACCAAGTTACGTGATGAAACATTAAAGTTGGAAAACGGACACTGCCAGTCGAGTCCTATCAGAGTTCAAATAATGCTGCCAGTAAATCCCCCCCACAGGATTTCTAATAATGCTGCCACCAAACGCCCTACCAGAGTTCAAATAATGCTGCCACCAAATGCTCTACAGGATTTCAAATAATGCTGCCAGCAATTGCCCCACAGGATTTCAAATAATGCTGCCACCAAATGCTCTACAGAATTTCAAATAACGTTGCCAGCAAATG
Source organism: Mya arenaria (assembly GCF_026914265.1). Taxonomy (NCBI): domain Eukaryota; kingdom Metazoa; phylum Mollusca; class Bivalvia; order Myida; family Myidae; genus Mya; species Mya arenaria. The sequence goes on from NC_069131.1 coordinate 31,159,006, forward strand.
CCCTACAGGATTTCAAACAATGCTGCCACCAAATGCTCTACAGGATTTCAAATAATGCTGCCAGTAAATGCAACACAAGAGTTCAATGATGCCAGCATACGGTAGATCTTTATATATGTGCTGTAACCGTACCTGATTCATAAATAATAGTTACCAGCCTAATGTTAAAATTTGAGACTCGGGTGATTACATGTATGGTTCCACCATAAATATATATATATATATCCGTACCAAAGAGGTTAAACCATTTTTGAAATACTGACGAAAGGCAAAGGATACTTCTTTTTGTCCTTTTCTTGTACATGATTCTGTATCCACATTCTCGACATCTGATTGGATCCCTCGCCTTTATCTCATTCTCCATATGGCACTCTGTAACGAATATAATAAGATACATAATAGCTGAGATAGAAACTCTGAATTATAGGAAATCTGTGTTTTATACGACATTTGTCTAAAAATGTAACTTTGCATTATACAAAATTTGTCTGAAAAGGTAACTGTGCATTCTCCGAAATTTGTCTAAAAAATGTGCATTATATAAAATCTGTCTAAAATTATTTGTCACATTATTATACAAATTGTATCTGAGATACAGGGAATAACCTAATTAAAGCGTGTGACACTTTTCAGAATTAAACCATCCTTAAAAATTGTGTTTTGTGAAGTGGAATAGTTTATCATGCTCTGTTTCTTTATTCTGCTAGTGTATGTGGAACCGAGTCATAAGATCAAAGGTTTAAAACCCTGAGAGTATCATGACATACTTTCACATTCTATTCAGATTCATTAGAACTGATGCGATTGCATTTCTAGTTCTGATTTATGTCACTGTGTCAGGGTACCCGTAATATAAAGCCTAAATAAAATTAATATGGTTCAGGTTACCCTACCTACGAAACAGGTGCTGACCCTACCGTTTTTATAGTCAGTTGCTATTTATTTTTATTTTTTTAGCGTGTGATTGTTATATTTAATCTTTCAAGCTTTATACAGGAAAATACAGTAACACCACTTTCCAATAATGACAAAAACGTTATTTTATAAAGCCTTATAAAAAAAAACCCTACCTACCCTACCTGTTTTTGAAAAGGATATAAATATTTTAGGTTTTTCCAAGAGTTCCATTAAGGCTTGAAATGGCTCGGCTATCCTCAAACCACTGTTGACTATTTAACCTTGAATCAATATCACTAGCTTATTTAAGAAGATGAATAAGTAGTAGCTTTAGGTGATCCTTAAAAGCAAATTTTGAGTAGTATACTTGACATCTATGTGATTTTTAATTGGTACTTGTAAGTATCAATTACCTCCACAAATGTAAATCATTGTCTGCTGCTTTGCTGGGGCAGCATCCCCTTCTGGTCTCGGTGTTTCCATTGCTGTACAAGACTGTAAAATGAAACATAAGAGTGATAAATTTATAAGTCAATGGAAGATGTTTGAAAGGAGCTAATGAAGGGTAGGAAAACACACAGTTTTATAATACTTGTTTTGAGAAGCCATGAGAACCATGAGAATAAGAAAATTTAAAATCCAAAACATGGAAGTTCAAGTTTACCAAATGTTTTTTTTACATTATTGTACAATTATTCTGATAAAATTTTGAAATAGTTTGCAACTTTAACAAGCCAGTTCCACAAAAGTGGATTAAACAAACAAATTTAAAAAAAACAAACTGATAGCATGTCACCCTTTATGTAGCTATACTTTCACATTTTGATATTTTAAACTTTCAATAAATCTTGACTGCTGATACAAATAGGGAATATATTATTATATATATATGTATGGCAAATCAGAAATGACTACTATGCACCTTTGTGCAGAATCACTAGATAGAAGATGATATTAGATATCATGTCAATCATGATATAATTTAAATAAGAATTAATACACTTAAATATTGCCAAATGTAAATCAAGGGGCTGGACTCAAATAATAAAATGAGTGAATGCACATCATGTGTAAATTTAGAGATTGTATAATGTTTAATATTGGTTAGGGACCACCTTTTGGCCCTTACCAATTATTCGCCCACCCTGTTAAATAGTTGTTCAACAATTTCAGAGTGATTGTTTTTCATACAAATGATTTATTCAATCATTATATATGAGTGAAGCTTTAAAAGAGGAAAACTTATATTTTTCAGAAAAAAAACAGCTATTAAAATGTCACCATATTTGTTTCAGTGCGGAATTATGGACTTTTTACCTCTTGAAAAAAATATTTCACCACAAAATAAGCCTCTAAATAAAACAGCATGTAAGATTGATTACATTTTTCTAAAGTGGGCGAATTATTGGTACAGTACACTGTCATTTGTTTGTTATTATGCTGCACTTAAGACTTCAATGTTGTTGCTTTTTAATATGCACATGAATTTGCTATGCTGTAAGTTTTCTGACAGATTTACTTCAATAGTGTCAGAAGTAAATGGCAAGAGTGCTTGCATCAGCTTAAAAGATAATAGGGGAGGAAAGTTGTGTGTGTGTGTGAGTGTGGGCAAGAACCGTTCACCCAGGTAGCTAAGTTGGTTAGAGCACTATGCTAGCACTCCCGCTGACCCACAAAAAGCATACTTTTCCTCCTAGGGTTACTTAAACACATAAGTTTGGAGGTTCTTTCATGATCACTGAAAAAATGCATGCAATCTTATTTTCTTCATAAGATTCTCCATATGAAAACGTAAATAAGCTCAATGTAACCTAAATGTTGTGTGATAATAACTCCTGTGTGATAAAGTGGTATCGCGAAATTATATGACAAATCAAAGTTCAATATATTTAAATGATAATAAACGAAATGTTTACATTTTTCTCTGAAAAATAATAATAGCATGGGTATTTCAGAATAATTGTTCTGATAAAACAGAGATTCCCTGCGGAATAACGAAGTAGATTACCAAATTTGCACTACCTGAACGAGAACAATCGGCGAGCTTGATGGACTTTGCAATTACAAACCGTCAAACCGGTTTGATTTACACTGGGAACGTTTACGGAAAGTGTTCAGGATATTACCGAGATCCGTGCAAAGTTCTTTTGCTAACTACACATTTATACCAATTTGAACAAAAAACAACAACATTGCAATATGACAATCATTCTCCAGTGTATCGAAAGGTTGCGTGGCAACGGTGTCGGGTCAACTCCGCCCAATTACCTTTTCGGCCTGGTCCAAATCGGCCTAGTCCGTTTCGGCCTACTTTTGAAAGGAAAGCGTGTCTATGGTATTGAGTTAATCACACCTATGTTGGCGCAAATATTTAGAGCCGTGCAAGTGCGAGAGTGTTAAAATGAACGCCGACAACACCTTTGATAAATGAAAGTTTCAATTTCGAGTTGACCCGGATTCCATTTCAACGATACTTGCATCTAAAAGATTATTACTTAGGTCTTGAAGTAGGATTTATTATTGGTCCCAGCTAAGGTCTAATGTATATATTTTTATATTCATGAATAATACATATAAATACCTGGTTCTTGATATATCCTACAACTATCTGATATCGGAAAGTGTGGAATATTTGATAACTGTTTACATTGTATAAGTAATATCTACAAGCACTTAAATGCTGGTAGATTTCGTAGTAGTAATTAATATTCACGATCAGCATTTGCTTTAATATTTTGAATAAAGATCCTGCTATCTCAAAGAAAGTTTTAGTTATTTTCTTTGTATTGTTTTAAAGTTATCTTAATTGGTAAAGTATTTATGTTATGCATGTTTAAAACGCTTATCACGTATCCCTTAATTGTTTCCGGTTTAATACAGGAATTAAGATCGTTTTTATATTAAACATGTGTAAGTTTACGTTTCTCTAAGAATAGTGGTATTTGTCTGAAAAAGAAATTCTCTTAAGCTTATTTGTAACGACAATATTGGGTTGTTGTTTTTTTAAATTATTATATTCCAGCATATGTACTAATCTCTTTTTGTTTTATTAATTGATTGTTTCAGTGAGATATACATTTCATTTTAACGTTCAGCACCGACAGTATATAGATCACAAGTGACATGACTCACATGAGAGAAAATGAGAACTTTTAGGGTTTAAGGGTTTAGATCAAATAAAATTGATATTTCACTGAAACAAACATATGTGTTATGCTTAAATTCATTCAAAATGATGTGAATTAGAATTTCATCGCAAAGGTGCGCTTAATACTTGATTACTTAAAGGAACTCAATCATGTTTTGGACCAAAAATAGTTTTCCCGGAAATGCATCTGAAAACATTTAATTTAACATTATATTTCCTTATGATTCGAAATTGCAGAAAAATACAATTATAATGTAAAAAAGTATATTGGTTTTAGTGGGGTGTGATTCCACGCCGGTAGAGCCAAGAAAAATAGAAAACCGACGCCTGAACCACAAGGCCCCCGGGACTTTAACAAAAGTGGTATATATTTTAACCTCTTAACAGAACATTGATCATTGAAAATCACGTGACAATGTCAATCAATCAATCGCGCAACAGCAAAGTTGCAATTAAGTGATTATACGCTAATGAAAATTGTGGTCTTATATGTAAATATGAACATTTGCTGAAGGGTTCCAGATTTTGGTATCTGGGTTTTACAATCCTAATGATAAACCGTATTTTATTCTTTCATACAAAAAGTCCATTTAACAAAAACATGAGCGATTACCTTTAAAGCTATTCTGAATATGACGTTGGATTGAAACGGCACAATGGGCAACAGTTTCGAAACATTGTGTGATATCAACATGTCATTTCACTGTTTTAAAACAGTGATATATCAATTACTCTCACTCAAATTCTGTAACCCACGAGTGGCTCCTGCTCGCTATTATAGATCATGCGATAACTGCCTGAATAAGTCAAAGCATTGTGCAAATAGCATATGGTGTGCGTTTTTTTACATTATTTTTTCACCAATTGTATTGAAAAATGGCCTGAAGGCTTTGTTTTTATTATGAATAAAATATAACTGTTTTATAGTGTCTTATTATGCCATTAACGTATTGGATTTTCCATTTAGATGTTTTATCAGATTTCGTGACATCCTTTTTACTTTGTTTGTTATCTGATAGAAATAAACATAAAATCGTCTATTATTTCGCGAACATTTTCATGAAAATATACTTTAAATTTCAATAAAATTTGAAATATAAACCCTTTATGAATATTTTTTAATACGAGTATAATAATAATAAAATGTTGTTAAAAATGGTTATGAGTTTATAGTGTCGTATTATGTCATCAACGTATGGGATTTTCTATTTAGATGTTTTATCAGATTTCGTTACCTTCTTTTTACTTTGTTATTTGATAGAAATAAACATGAAATCAGCCATTATTTCGCGAACATTTTCATGAAAATGTACATTAACTTTCAATAAAATTTAAAATATAAACCTTTTATGATTAATTGATATTCTAATATGAGTATAATAATAAAAAACGATGTTTTTAAAAATGAGTTACGAGTGGATTTCACTTTTCATGTGGAATTCATGCAAAACCTATTCGATTCCTGTATTATCCTACACCCTATATCACTTATTTATATAAAAAAATAACGGCGATAGAAAACTTAAGAAATGGCATGCCATCGTAAAACAGGTCTGAATATACAACATAAAATGATAAAACATAGCATTTCAGATCAAGCGGCCAATACTTCCTAATTTGATCAACACATACTTAAAGGGATGCGACCGATGCAGCTTGAGGTTCAGACAAATATGGCGCCACCTGCAGGGAAACGTGCACGTGTATTATTGAAGGGTAACGTGTGGAGCTCTTACCGGCCGCTGACACTGTCGCGGGGGTTACAGTGGAACAGCACGTATCTGTTCTGGAAGTCGGGTGAGATTTTATTTTCACTGATGAGAAAAAATGATCAAGAGATGAGTATATTCTTGAATAAAACTAAAGTGTCCTAAGGTTTCCTATCCGGATACTTCAAATTCTACTCTCTATCAAGCAAGGCTGGTCGATCGCTCCTCTTATCCAGATTATTCCGGTCAAAGCTATGTCTGTAGCCATGGGGCTGATCCCCACCTTAGACGTCCAGATTGATCCTAATGACAGCAGCCATCTTGAATGTCCAGCAATTTACCATACCGACTCCGTGGCCCAGTGGTTAAGGCGTCCGCCTACGGAGCGGGAGGTCGTTGGTTCGATCTCTGGCCGCGTCATACCGAAAGACGTTTTAAAAGTTGGTGCAAGTAGCTCCCTTGCCTGGCGCTTGGCGTTTAAAGCGTAGAAAAGTGGTTTTCTCAGTACTGGTTTAACCTAGGACAGTTGTACCCCGTGTATCGGTGCTTCACACCGAGCACGTAAAAGAACCAAGGGTCGGGTCTCTTCGAAAAAGAGCTAGGGTATCGCACCCGAACTTCCTTGTATCCCATAACTGTCTCTTCCGCGTGCTGTCTCTTCAGCAAAAACAAAGATCCCCGTTGGAAATAAGTTTTTGCACTTTCACGGGTTATCCTTGACTGCAAGGTCTAAAGAAATACATACAAACACTAAATATATGTGTGTGTGTGTGTGTGTGTGTGTGTGTGCGTGCGTGCGTGCGTGCGTGCGTGCGTGCGTGTGTGCAAACTATTTTTATCTTCACTAGTGCAATAATTATAATTTATGACTTCATTCTATAATTGTGTACATCGTATAATAAAAACCATGACTTTTCAGGTATCTAGGACCCAATTCAACACATAAAAAGTCATTGGGTTAATCACTTGATGAAGATATTCATGTTGTTTGTTTAAGGGGAGGATACTGCGTTAAATGTGACACTTATTATAATAGTGAAAGTTGACCGAAGTAGTTGATTAATCGATTAAAACATATTTGTTAAAAGTGTTTTCATTGGTCGAGGGCGTTTCTTAAACATAATTCTATTGGACTTAACATTTAGCGGAAAAGTTCAAATGTTTACAAAGAACGTACAACTTGACAAGTAAAAAAATATTGTGAAAATCATCAATATAAAGGTATTTATTAGGTAGTTTCTGTCGCTCTTTGATATTAAGGTTACGTTTTATTATTTTCACCGTTTAGAAATAATTTATATTACACATTCCAAGCAACCCACAAAAAAGTATTTGCCGATTTGGGTTTAAAACTTGCATCATTTTACCATGATGGTCACAAGTCGTGACTTATAAATAGCTACAAATAATAATGTGATACTCGTCTTAAGAAATGTGGGCATATATCTTGACGTGGTTGCTAGCTTAAAGCATGTGAAAACCGTGGGTACATGTGTAAGTTTTGTTTTATAAGCCAAGAACAACACACATTTATGAATATGTAAAAAGGCCAGGACAAAGTCACTGGTCTAGCCAAATCAAGGTCCATTCAGCTCAGTGATAAACTTTACTTGGTTCATTTTGGCTTACTTTTCTTTACTATTCATTTTCATTTTCTTAAAAAATACATATACAATGGAATAAAGCAGTAAACATGGGCGAGAAGCGCTTAATGATTCGAGCACTTCCTCCTCGGGGAAACTAGTCATTTTATATCCTCCGATTTTTTGTAATTTTGTAACCTTTGGATAGTCATTTCATACCCGACCTGAAGTCATTTTGTACATATTTTATTTGTCTTTTAAGTTTGTTTTTAGACCTAAAATCGGAGTGTACACAATGGTCAGGGTACGAAATGACTATAAACCCCTCTTTCAGCCCCAATTTCTCAAAACTTCATATAGTGGACAGCCAACTTGAAATTTCTAGGAATTAAGTCTTAAGGAGCAACAGAATCACCAACTCCCTTTGAACAGTGTAGAACCCTGTTGTAGCCATATTATTTTTTTTAAATTAGAGACAAACTATAAAGTGTGGACTATACTGACCTTTAATGAAATGAATGAAATTTCACTATCTATTCAACAAAACTTGAACTTGTAGCCAAGCTTAAGACGTTGAATAATGATATTATTTTGAACACACTCACAGAAGTGTGTTTGAAGTTAATTTTGTTCCATATATCTTAAAAAAATAAATGATGTTTTGAGTAGACTATCTATACACTTGATATAAATATGATTGTTATGCATGAAAGGTTTTCAGTCTTTTATAATCTTGCATTGTTTTCCAGTGAGAGTGCAAGATGGAAGCAGATTTTTTACATGGACCTATAGAGAGGTTGCATCTTCCAAAGGATCTTGAGAAAAAACGGTCTTTCAGTACCAGTACGCCTTTCATCGGACAACATGTGTCTCACAAAAATCGTGCCTTATCCATCAGTATTGGCTTATCTATGCAAGATGACAGTGGACTGGGATCATCCCTTACAGAGATCTCAGTCACAAACCCCATGGACAGTGCTAAGCCTACTGTAACCTTTACCGTGTGTAAAACACCAACTTCAAGTGTGAACTCTCCTTTCCATTTAAACAATACCATCCAATCTAGTGCTAGTCCTAAGTCTTCCAAAAGATTCTCCAGTCGGCGAAGTTTAGAATCCTACTTTAGTTTTGATGAAGCTGAAACGTCTAGTGCAAGCTGTAATGACACTCTTAATTCAAGTCAAAGTCGCATTTCACGATCTTTTGATTGCAGTTTTGTGAGAAAGTTGGATCTAGATTTAGACATTTATGACAATCAAAAAGAATCTCAATCATCATCTTCACCACTCCTTTCATCCTCATTGCCAAATGAATCTCATATACTGAAAAACTTTGAAGCTGTCTTACAGAAATTCTCTCCAAGTGAACCAGATCGTCTCATTGGGCGAAAAATGGGCAGAAACCATGTTGACATTCTATCACAGCTGGACCAGCTGAATATTTCATGTGTTTCAACAATTCTCTCATACCTTGATCCTCAAGACCTTTGCAGGTGTGTGTAAAGTGCTTACTATGTTATTGTTATAACATTTTTTAATCCATTCATGTAACTACAATACTGAAAATCGTCATAAATTAAAGTCATGAAATGAAAAATACTAAAAATACTATATTAATCACACTAAACTATTGTTTCACATTTCTTTCTTCTTTCAAATCTTGTCATAGAATGTAAAGAATTTAACCAATATTTACCTGTATTACCCCAACTGTTGAATTTATTAATAATGAACCTTAAGTTAGTTTGCTGACTGCCTTTTTTCAGCATATCCCAAGTAAGCACTGACTGGAAGAGGGTTGTCGAGAGTGATTCCATGGCCAACTCTAGACGGAGGCGCTTCCTTCAACAACATCGGGCCCGATTACAGGAACAAGGAAAGGTAAGATTCGCTCTGTTAGTTTTTGTTTGGTTATGTTAAAGGTTCCTTGATCTTACTTGACGTTATATTTGAAAACCATATTTTCTGACAAAATATAACTTTAGAAGGGCACCCGCCCCTTTCTTCCAGAGCTGAGAGACAGACCAAAACAGACAACTGAATGTTAAAAATAGAGAAAAAGTTTTATTATACGCTGTTTGAGCTATATTTCATCTTGTTTCTTTAGGAGAATATTGGAAAGCGGACACATTCTGGTGCTCCCAGAGCGGCGACTGGGCCTCTACAGAATCTGCCTATCACACAGGAAACAACAGAAGGGCCTCCCAGACAAACCATACAGAGGGATAAAACAGTCACTGAACAGTTCATTGAGGTATGCAGAGATTAATGCAATTTCAATAAAACTAATGAAAATAAGTATTTCTGATATTATTTAGAATAGTTGTGAAATCCTATGATGAGTAAAATATTTGACTTAAGATGTTTTATTAATACAGGCCTGGGTGACTAGTTATCTGGGTTCAGTGTTTTGAATTTTTTGGCATACTGCATTTAAAACCAATGAAAATAAATGAAAACTCATTAAAATTTTAGGCAGCATCTCAGCTGAAGAATGAAGAGAAACTACAGAAGTGTCCAAAGTGTCGGAAACCAGCCAAGTGTCTCCCGGTTCAGGATAGAGGCTATTGTCAAAGCCCTGACTGTGGGTATGACTTCTGCACAAAATGCTCGTACGATTTCCATGGTTCCAAGGGGTGTGTACCCATTGTGAGCAAAAAGACGAAAAGTTCCACGATTGGTACGAAAAAGAGCAAGAAGAATTTGAAACGGTTGTGAATCTGTGATAATGGCAAGAAGAAATATGAGTTGAACGATGGACATACCAAAGATGACAACGGAGGAAAAAGGAGGTGCTCGCTATATCCAGTGTGGAGAAGATGTGACGCAGATATATTACAGGAGTGGGTACTGGTAGCAGAGCTGGCCTGGATGGACCTGCGTCCCCCCTGCATGATGCAGGGCCAATGAGTGAATGAAATATGTCGCTAAAAGATCCATTGAAGAGTGACGCACGTGTAAGAAATCATCTACTGAGTGAGGCACAGTGACTGCAGTGAATCTATACACGACATATCATTTGGCTTGTGATTCAGCCAGACCAGTATTAAAATTGTCACTCATGACAACTTCAAAGTAATGTGTAAATTAGTTACACTATTTGAAGTGTTTGTGAAACTCAGCAAATTATCGCAAAATATCACTGCATTCTTAATTATTATTTAGTACTGATCGAATTTCTCTTGATCGAAATCTCAATAGCTTACACTTGTTTTTAGACATGAATGGTTTTAGTCGCTTTATTTTATTGAAATTTTACTTTAATTAGTTTAAGAGTCTCTTTTTAGATTTACTAGAATGCCTTTTAAGACCAAGTATTACATAAGTACATGAGTTTTACTTTAATATTTTTTAATATACCGGGGTATGTGTACACGTTTGCCTGATATATATGATAAGAACAGTCATCCAAGTCATATTTTTTAATTCATAAGCCCAAAGTCTTACACTAGTGTATGGCATCAAAACATTCCAACATACCAAGCTATGTTCTCATTATTCTGATCACTGTTAATTACATTATTTATTAATTAACATTAAAACAACTTATGTTTCAGAACTGTTAAAATTATTAAACAAAAAAAACAAATTATTTTCAAAGTTCTAAATAAAAAAAAAACTTGCTATAATAGGTATAAACTGAATGCATAATATTTTTTCATCAATGTTAATCTTACATTGATATTCGCAATTGTAGTTTGAGTAGTCTTGTGTGTGTACATGTTTGTAGTTTCTATTCTCGTAAATCTTCCTTCTCTGAGTTCGATCTAATCTACCCGTTTTCATGTTGCTGTTTTTACCACAATGTGTTTGTATTTGTCTTTCACATTATAATAATTTATTTGAGTGAAAAAAGTATGGATTTCGGTATTTAAATCTGTACTCTAAATTTCCATTAATATAATGAATAGGGCATGAGATGTGTTCATAGATGATTGAAACTGCAATATTTGCATGGATTGTAATATATTAAATCATTTGATGATGCCATAAAATTTTATACATATTTTATATTATATTGTATTGTAATGTTTACAATTTATTTTGAATAAACTATGATTTACACATGAACACTCAAGTTATTTTTTAAAAACCCTAAAGGGAGTTAATAACTAAACTTCCAATGTAACTTATATTATAACTAACAATAAAACCTACATTGAAGTGAGTCTTCCGTCTGTCCAATTCTATCGTGTTTAACTTACTAAATGTTAACTGAATTTTGATAAGACTTCACAGTGTACAGAAATTATAGAAAAGTGTCGGGCATAGCATTCCCGCTTCTCTAAGAGGTCAAGGTCACAATTTGAGGTCAACTGGCTAATACTCAAACAAGGCCAAATCTGCAGCATTCGTCGTTTCCTTCTTTATCAATGCTATTGATATAGTTATACCACCCAAATGGAGTATATCTGTCGGTCCGTCTGTTGGTAGACCAAAGCTTGTCAAAGTGGTAACTTGACAACACTTGCATCCATTGCTTTCGAACTTGACATGAAGTTTTGGAGTGACCAGTAGATTACCCCTAATTATTTTTCTGACAAAGGTCACAGTAAACTTGACCCTGAAAAGCTTGTCAGGGTGATAACAATGCCTGCACCAATAGACTGAAAAGTTTGTGGGTGAGATCAGTATATGACCCGAACTGATTTTGAGGTCATCAGGTTGAAAGTCACAATGACCTTGAATGCGAAACGCTTATCTGAATATCAGAGTGATAACTTGATAATACCTCAAACTTGACATGGAGGTTGGACGTGACCAGTAAGTGAGCCATATTGATTTGGAGTCATCAGATTGAAAGGTCAAAGTCACATTAAAATTTGTGTCATGTACTCATACCCTGTTGCCAGGAGGATACATGTTTATATGCAAATATTTGTCATCATCTCAGATGATTAACTGTCCCTACTTTCCTCAAAGTTTGAATGAACATTGGTCATATCTTAAAACTGCCTCATAAGCATCCCATGTGAAATGACATTCAAATAACCTGGCATTTTCGGTCCATGCATGTTTGATTAAAATGACAAAATAATTCTTGACAATATAGATTTTAGGGGGGCATAATGTTTGACAAACGTCTCTCGTTGGCAGGTATATTTCATTCCTGAAGGTTTCACTCTGTCAGTTCTGGATGATTAAAATGTGGTTAAGCTCTGATGCAGGCAAAATTTGCATTACTGCACTATACACACAATTCATATAGTTACACACACCCAATCTGAGTTCTGCCTTAAAGTTATTAACAGAAGTTGTTAACAGGCATATCTAAGCTTTATATGTGAAGAATAGCAGACATGGATCAATATATCACCATCTATGTGTTAAACTTTGTTACAGATCAATAACAGAGGTCAATGACATTGCATGACCCAATTCGATATTGCAGTTAAAGGTCGGGTCATGAATATCTTTTTTAATGATATGGTATCAAATCAACTTCATATGAATGTTTTGTTGTCCTTGACCCCTCAAAGTTTGTTTGCACATTGGAAATGATTAGATGTTTCTTAGTTTTTTTTTAGCAGCTGTAGGTCAAAGGTCAACGTTGTTGTGACCCTTACTCAAAGAAAAACTTGTTGCAAGATGCTTTATCCTACAATTCTTCAGCAAAGTAGGCTTTTCTGATCATGAACAGTAAATCACCCCTATTAATTTTGATGTCAAGGTCATGGTGACCCATTATACATTAAATTAGATTTGTTATGATGCTTCGGGCAAACCAACATACAGTTCTTGGATATCTAACTAATCGAAATCACTTACCTAGGTTTTGAATGTAGAACAGAGTGAATTCAATTGAATTGTATTTTATTGCAGTAAGAAAAACTATCGCAAAAATGTCAATAAACTGTACATAATTACATTTATAACATACATGCACATAACTCATATACATTGTAGTTTGCCAAATAGTTCATATCTTTGTAAAAATATGATATGATCAGCTAACCCATCATCTAGAGAACACGGCATAACAGTTTCTTCACACTCAATGCCTAGCCCCAATTTCTCAGTCTCTTCTTATCTTGCATGGGCACCCTCCTGCCTTCAAAGAATGCTCAAGATAATCAAAAAATTCTTTCGGTTTGATTAAAACTTAAAATACTAATATAAATTCATACAAACCTGACATATTTGGCAATTGAAACTCATTATTACTTCAATGAAGCACAATTCTTACTGATTTTGGCAGAATCATATGTTCAAATTCTTTGCTGCCAGACACTATATGCCCTGTTCTCCTTTGGGACCCTGTCCTTTTTCTGCAGCACCCTTTCCTTTTGAAAGCCTGTCAAAAACCCTACACCTATACCACTGTGACTCAGCTCGAGTTTTAATTTCAAGACAATCATGTAAAATATTGACGTGCAAATTGCTGATTTTTTTTTTAAACTGACAATCGTTATTCTTAATAAGCATCATTATATTATTGCCAGTCCACTGTTTAGATACATATATAATAAATATGTCCGGTCTTTGAATCAGAGCAAAAAAAGCAGAACAATTAAGTTTGACATTTGTGGGCTTGAACTTTTTTACAAGCATGTTCACCCCAGATTCAGTAAACATGCAAATATTATTTTTTGGAAAATCTTTGCCACAGGATAGAGATTTTCAAAAGCCTAACAGAACACAAACCAAATTTTAACATATAAAAGTTTGCAATACAGGCATGTTCAGCTTATGCCAGTCCATTGTAATGAGGTATAGCAGATTTTTCCTGCATCATCCAGTGAACAAAGCACCACAGTTTTCTTAACACTGGTTCCCAGCCTTCCCATTGTTACAATATCCCCTGCACATAATGGTTCCCTGTACGGCCTGCATACAACTATGAAGAATGAGTGGAACCGAGAGGGGTCACCTGTAATACAGAATAATATATACATTCACATAATGGTTCCCTGTACAGCCTGCATACGACTATGTAGAAGGAGTGAACCAAGAGAGGTCACCTGTAATACAGAATAATATATACATTCACATAATAGTTCCCTGTACGGCCTGCATACAACTATGCAGAAGGAGTGGAACAGAGTGGGGTCACCTGTAATACAGAATAACATTTACATTCACATAATGGTTCCCTTTACGGCCTGCATACAGCTATGAAGAAGGAGTGGAACCGAGAGGGGTCACCTGTAATACAGAATAAGTTACACTCCCCTTGTCTATTGTGTAGAAATTTTGATGTAGTCCATCCATCATTAGGATGCAAAGATGTGTTAGTCCATTAACATTGATCGTACCAGTATTTAATTTTTAATCTTACACTGAAATGAACAAATATCCTCAATTTCTTTATGACATTCAACCTTTGTTCTAGAATGTGGTAATATTCAACGTGTTGGTTTGACCAGTGATTTTCTGGCTCAAAAGTGACATGTTTAGTTTTGATCAAGGGGACATAACTACAAAAAGTTGTTCTTAAAGTTGATATTTGCTCTCCTTAGTTTGCAGTGAAAATCTGAAATTGATATTTTCACTGTTGTTAAAAAACAAACTAAAAAACAAACAAACCAACCTGGGTATGAGAGGAAGTCCCCTCCAAACTTCAGTCCTGATGTTATGAAATGTCCTCTCTCCCAAAGATCCCTGAATACGGCATAGCGGAGTTTCTCGCTGTCGGTGTGGGGAAAGTCCCAGTCCACAGGTTTGTAGGTGGTCTTTTTCGTAGCACATTCTGAAAAAATGTTAAACAGTTACAGTGGATTGTACACAATTGTTAGCAAAAGACTGAATTCTTCATACATGTAATAATTCAGGTTTTTTTCTCACTGCTGTATGATTGGGGCTAGGGACCAATCAATTATAAAAATAGCGTCACTAAATAGTGTGTTTCACTGTATAGTTTTTTTAGCTAGAGGGTATGGAAGGGTGCTACACCCTGCCCTTTTTTGGCACCCTTCTGCCCTCATGGAGATTAGAATGTGCACACTTCTGCCTTTAACAAATTAAATGCTTAAAGCTGCACTTTCCCAGATATACCATTTTTACAACTTTTTTGTCTTGGAAAGAGCAAATTTTTGCGTAAATATCTTCAAACCAATGGTAAAAGATTGCTGACAAAAGATCAGATCGCAGATTTTCATATTTCTGTTCGAAAAATAATGTTTTATGGCTTCAAATTAAGAAAAATGCATAAAACATCAATTTTTGACCTTAAATATAAAAATCTGCGATCTATTTTTTTGTCAGCAATCTTGTATAACTGGTTTCCATAGATTTTCGCAAAAATCGCTCGTTCCAAGACAAAAAATATAAAAGTTGTAAAATCGTTTAATCTGTGAGAGTGCAGCTTTAAGATAATCAAATATTATTTTTTTTATTAAAACTTAAAACATGATTATGACTTTATATATTTAATAGCTGGAACCTAATATTACATCCAATAAGTTCAATTCCATTATTTTCATTCAAATTTGTAATGCTTTAAATATTCACTGTTCGATACAATGTGCACTTTTGACCCTCAGCACCCTGTCCCTTTCCTTCAACACCCTGTCCCTTTCCTTCAACACCCTGTCCTTTTTAAAACCCAACTATATAAGCCTCACAACTGTCTCCAACTCTTACCAAGGGGTGTCTGCACCATCATGTGTCTCTTCTCTATATCGGGAATGGCGATATCCTCGACACATAGTTGAATCTCTGCCTCATACTCACTGTCTGGTATGTCTTCACCTGCAAAGTTGAACAAAAGCCTTTGATATTCATCTTTTCATGGCTCAAATCATTAGCAAATCAGCAAAATAGCAAATTATTAGTTGTGTTTTTTTCTTCATGGGAATTTCATGTATTCATTGAAAATATATTAACAACAAAGCAAAAAATCAAAATAACACTTCATGATCAGTTGAGTACGTATTTTTTGAGAATGACAATATAGAAACAAATTATTTTTATTTTTTTTGTAATATAATAAATATAATTGCTAAAGGATTAAGCAAAAGTAGCTTAAGCAAGCTCATGCTGCCGATGGCAGTCAGGTCACATATACAACATTGTGTAATTACTCTGAATACTTAATGAGTCGCAAATAGCCATTCTGTTCAACAAATTTCATGTTTATGGTTTCAAAGAAACTACAGTGCTCCACAAGATGCATGCAAGAAACGCACAAGATAACTGCAAGAAACACACAAGATACATGAAGAAATATACACAAAGAAAGCAAGAAACACATGAGATAAATGCATGAAAGATATAAAATACAAACAAGAAAGACACCAGATACATGCAAGCAAAAAACAAAATACAAAGAAGAAACATAAGAAACGCACAAGATACATAAAAGAAACACACAAGATACATGAAGAAACAAGAAAGAAATATGCAAGAAACAAGAAAAAAAATACTAAAAAGCTCACAAAAAAAACATGCAAGAAGACCTGGTAAATAAATATTGCAGACTACTTTTTTGAAAACAAAAACAAAAACATACTGATAACACTGATGACTAATCTTTATCCCCTTTAATCAATACCTTTCTTCTTTCTTTCATCCAGAAGTTTATTTCTTTTTGCTTTTTTCCCCTCAATAATCTTGGGCAGACATCGCTTTAGCTCGACCTTTCTGTCCTCTTTAAACAAATCAATCTGAAACCAGATAAAAATATTTCTTATCAAAAAATAAATTTATACATACCGGTACTGTCTAGTCATAAAATAGTTTATTTGCCACTTTATTTCTAAATGTATCAAAGCAGTTGTCTTTTCATTTAACAAATTATCAAGGGCTTAATGCAAGGCTAATGTACTGCCTGCTATTTCTACAGTGAGTTGCAACAGTCTTGCACTGAAGCAGCAAAATACAGTCATGCTATGGAAGCCAGATGTTCTATATAGTCAGTTCCAGTTTTTTTCTTGTTTCCTTTGAAAATATATCAAACATAGTGATTTATTCATCTTATTTTCAAAACTCTCATTTGTTTTCTTTTTGTACCTGTCTTTCATAACTCTCCTGCTCTCTCTGTTTGAACTCATTTCTAGTTGTGTCATTAACATCTTCGTATACAGTCTCCACTAGCTCAGCAAATCCTATAAATAAAATATATTCAAATGGAAACAATATTTTGTGCAAGTAAGACAACATTAATGTAGAAAATAATTTACAGGTTGAGTACCTAAAACTGGCTACCCCTTATCGGTGTTTTGATTGATAATTAATACTCATATTATGAGAAAAATTACGAGCAGTACCCAGCAATAATGATAGCATGTGAATATATTACACTGATGATTCAATATGCAAGCATGCTTCTTATAGAATGGTACTTTTGACAATATGGTAGGTGATCCAGGTTTGATTCTCGGCCAGGGCACATGAATTTGGTTTGTGGTCACCAAGCAGGACAAGTTGTTTCCTCTTGGTACTCCAATCTCCCACAATACAAGACCACACTCTCACGTAATATCGTGCCAACGTGAGTGATAAAATAAAGAAATCTACACCAACCTTTATCAATGAGAAGTCTGACCTCTTCCTTACAAAGTTGCAGAGGCAGACCAAGGTGTGTGTTTTGATGTGGAGCCCGCGGCAAACACCCTGTTAGGGTCCCAACAATGCGGAACTCTTCCCTCACTACACGTGAATCTAAAACAACAACAAGACTTACTTAAGCTTTATAAGAACTTAAAATATAATGATTTGAAATATTTCAACTATCGTTCAGTTTCCAAAGAAGCATAATGGACTTATTAAAGCTGTACTCTCACAGATTGACCATTTTAGCAACTTTTTTATTTTTTGTCTTGGAAAGATGAAATTTTTGTGTAAATATTTGCAAACCAATGATTTAAGATTGCTGACAAAAATTTAGATCGTAGATTTTCATATTTACGTTAGAAAATTAACGTTACTAACGGTTTAAGAAAAAATGCATAAAACATCAATTTTTGAACTTAAATATAAAATCAGCAATCAAACTTTTTGTCAGCAATTTTATATAACTGGTTTCCATGGATTTTTGCAAAAATTGGCTCGTTCCACGACAAAAAATAAAAAAGTTGCTAAAATGGTCAATCTGTGAGAGTACAGCTTTAAAGATAAAATAATAAAAAAAATGAAATAAAAGACATCATAAAATTATGGGTACAAAATTTAAAATATTTTTTAAACTCTGACTTTGGATCTGACTACTGCATATAAATTATCTTTAGGTTGTCCAATTAGCGCAGTGGTTAGTGCACTTGCTTCTCAGGTAGGCAACCCAGGTTTGATTCCTGGCCTGGGAGCATGCGAATTTGGTTAGTGGTCACCAAGAGGGACAAGTAATAATAATCAAACGTGCATGTATAAAAGCATACCTGTGCACTGTTGAAATACATTCTATCAATAGAGTGAAAAGATGTGAAAATTCCGCTCTGCCTTTAAGCAATGAACATACCAATAGTACAAACTGTTGCGATAATAGTCTTGTTTTTTCACACTTTGCCATGTTCTTTATACTTTGCTGCAGGGTACGACCAAATGCCATCAGAATGAACACCAACAAATTGTCATAAGAGGTACTTTTCAGTGCTATGAACTTTGTCCTTAATTTTGAATGTTTTTCATTTTAAACAATTTGTTATGTATTATTGTATAAAACAAAGAAACATATTTTGCTAAATGTTTTTAATATAGCATGGTTTACAATAACCATCACCATTTTCATGATTATTTTTTTATGTCACAGTCCAAACAAATATGGTGGCAGACGATTTTAATATTTTTTCATTGTGTCCTATTAACCATATAAGAAGTGCATCCTATACATACTAGCATCTTATAATCAGTCATTTGCGGTAGTCAGGTTTTTGACAGGCCCAGTGAGACAACCACTTCTGGGAAAGATTTGGATGTTTTTTTCAGAGAATTCTGAATACTTGGAAAATTCCTGTCCTCAGGCCAGTCAGGGATTTTCACAATTTTCTCCTTAGTGGGCAGGATTTACACAAAAAAACTCCCTGTGTGGAATAGCCCCCTCCCAATTATTTCTGAAACTGTAACTAGTACACATGTAAACGGAATTTATACCTGAGGCAGACCATATTAAGAAATCATTTTGAAAATTTGTTATTTTGACTGGAAACTTTTCTGTGGACATCTTATTAGTTTCGTAAAACATCAAGAACGTAAATTATTTCATTGTTGGTCATGGGCGCAGCCATGTTTGTTTTTCTTTTATAAATGATGCACAAAAATGATTCTGTTAAAATTAAAACCAATACAAATATTCCGGATGAACAATAAATTAACTTTATTTCTCTTCAAAATTATTTTCAAAAGTCATCTGATTATTTAATGAAAACAAGTATTTGTCAAAATTAAAATATTTTGTGCAGCAAGGAAGCTGCTTGTTCTCAGTTTTAGCCCGGCGTTTATGCGCTAGGTAAGTCATTACGAAAAGATTTGAGGCAATCCGAAATCCAAATCCCACGTGGTTTCACTGGCGGGAAAGCAGACCCGGGCTTTGTGCGAAAATCATGGACCCACCAACTGACATCGATCAACGACAGCGAGAAATTCAACGTGAATACTTGGACTTCCTTGATGATGGGGTAAGGTATTCTTCTTGCATGATAATTGAGATACGTTCAACCTATACTTTCTTTACGCGCTAACCTCTTGGTCGGTGAAAAGCACTGGCAAACGGAAACAAGTCTCGTTGTTTTTACACAAGTTGCATTGTTACAAGAATTGCCAGTTGCTCTCATTCATGTGGAGCACGAGGCAAGAAAGCTACCTGTTCAAATGATTTATCATTTATGTCTGTATGACGCAGTCCGGGGTTTAGCCAGAGGGCCCACAGTGGTTTGATATATTGGAAATGTTGAATGTTATTGTTGACTATGTGTTGTGACCATGTCACAGGCATTTGTTGTCTTGGATATATATAAATGCCCCTTAAAATCATGTGCGATAGTCCAAACAATTGTATGTTGATGTTTTTTTTACGATTTTTGATATGGCAACGTACTAGTGCAAATAATTGTACGTTGAAGGATTTTTTTTAGATTTTTGATATGGCAAATCCTTCACGTACAAATTGTTTAGTATCAAAAGTGGGTAGTTGTTCCGATCAGGATTCCGGGTTAAAGCATATAGCGTCTATAAAATATCATAAAAACAAAAAATATTACCAGATAATGTTATTTTATATTAGTTACGTACACAAAAAAATAAATATCCAACTTATAATTATGAGTTTGACGGCTTTTCTTCATTTCATTCTGTCAAAATATAACGATATATACATGAAGGGCACCTGCAAGGCTTTAGGGCACAGTTTTAAATCGCTCGGAACATTTCGGCCATGGCAGACCACGCGAAAACTTTTTTTTCTTCACAGGACATTGCGACAGGTAAACCGTGAAAGTTTACCTGTCGCACCAAATTTTTACCTGTCGCAATGTAACAAACAGTATTCAGTTACATCAGCCTAAAACTTGATTTTAAGCCTCTTATTTAAATAAGTTTTGTAATTCCCCATTATAACAGGTTTAGATCTTCTTGGTTAGATGTGTCCTACTATTATAAATTACAAAAAAGAAGCTAAACATCAGGTCAAAAAAATCAATATTTCGGATCTTAAGTCATTATTTTTTCCTCCCATTCCTCCCAAAAAAACTCATATCCGCTTCGTCTACCAATGGAGCAGCCAGATCTTACTCTTTTAATTCATCTTTAAATTAAAGATAAAGTGCGGTTAAAATATATAACGAATTGTACTACATGTCAAACTCAGACACAACATTTATGCAAAAACGAAAGTAGAGTTCTTGTTATTGCCAATGTTAAACAGAGCGGAAAGTGTCAGCTCGGTATATTTATCATCATATTTCAATTAACACGATTGCCGGGAACCACTTTGCCGAAAAAAATACATACGGAATTTTGCAAGGTCCGAACATTTCCGTAAAATTCCGTCTATTAAAAAGTATTGGAGTACAAACTGAAATCGTAACCTTACGTGTTTTTTCGGCTTTTACGGAAACATGTGCAAAACGGGGTTTACAGATAGTGATACACGGATTAACACGCTGAATAGTCATGATATAATAGTTAAAAATAACTCTGAACATTTATTTAGAAACTGAAAGTAAATTTTCCGAAAATTAAACGGTGCTTACTGTATTTTTTCACCGGACATTGTGACCGACCAAAACAAAAGTTCCGTCGGTCAAAATGGAAATATACCGGACATGTCCGACTGTCCGACGGACATTCGCATTGTCTGCCATGGCCGAGTTTTTACGATTGTATAAACGAGGTCTATCTCGAAGCTTTGTCGGAAGAGGCCGAGCTATTACGATTGTATCGAGTTGTTCCCCTTCGCATAATTGTTGTCTGTGTCAGTCAACTTTCGTTTTATTGGAAAGGTAAACAAGTTGTTTTAATGCATTAAATGCGTGTTTAGTGCAAAATAACATTTCACTTACATGGTAAAATATGAATATAACTCTTTATGATCAATTTCAACCATAAAATACTTCACTTTAAACAATTTCAATATTTTTAAAACACCCCCGTTTTTCGCACATTCCCGTTTAGACGTTAGGGATTGGAAGAATCCCGTATAACACGTCTATTATTTTAGACTAGGCAACGTACAAATTGTTTTGTACCAAAAGTTGGTAGTTGTTCTGATCGGGATCTCGGGTAAAAGCATATTGTATCCATAAAATATCATAAAAACAAGAAATATTACTAGATAATGTTATTTTATATTAGTTAAGTTCTGTACACAAAAAATAAAATCCAAAGAATAATTATGAGTTTGATGGGGTTTCCTTCATTTCATTCTGTCAAAACATAACACAAGGCTGCAGTTCACAGTTTTACAACAATCGGAGCACTTCGGTCATGGCCGAGTTGTTACGATTGTATTTATGAGGTCTATCACGAAGCTTGTCGGAGGTGGCCGAGTTATTATGATTGGGTCGAGTTGTTCCGCTTGGCATAATTGTTGTCTGTGTCAGTCAAGTTTCGTTTTTTTGGAAAGGTATATCATGTGTTTAATGCTTGTTTTGTTCAAAATAGCTTTGTACTTACATGGTAAAATATGAACATAAACCTTTATTATCCATTTCAAACATAAAATTCTTCACTTAATACAATTTCAATTTTTTTCAAACCCACCCAGTTTTTGCACAAACCTGTTTAGACGTTAGGGATTGAAAGAATCCTGTATAACACATCTATTATTTTAGACTAGTCCAAGCCTTATTGATTGTCCCATTTTTGCCTTTTTCTGAAGTTGGAAACAGTATATGTACAGCAAATTCCAATTTTCAATGTATCCCTGTGTAAATAGCACAATACACAGATATCTTGGGAGTGATTTAATGCTTCTCTGTATAGATCATACTAAATCATTCCGAACATATGATTTGAGGAACAACCGTTGCAGTCTTCAATTTCACATTGAAATTCTGTAAGTCGCAGCCTTTTATATGACAAGCACTCTTAAGGATAATCATCTTTGTACTGGCTCAAATGTTCGCTAGGTGATGCTGGGTCCAGTGCCTTTGTTTTGAACTTTCGTAGCAACACGGCAATCTCTGTTGATCGAATTCAGCTTCGTCATCAAGGCTTTGTATGCTAAGGCTGGGAGAATATTTGTTGATCCCTGGTCAAGGGTCAAAAATGGTAAAATATTTTGCCATATTTCAAAGA
The DNA here is from genome assembly GCF_026914265.1 of Mya arenaria. Classification (NCBI taxonomy): domain Eukaryota; kingdom Metazoa; phylum Mollusca; class Bivalvia; order Myida; family Myidae; genus Mya; species Mya arenaria. The sequence goes on from NC_069131.1 coordinate 31,182,011, forward strand.
CATCTTGGGTTTCAAGTCATTTAACGCTTTGTTCTTGTTAGACATGTTGCATTTTTGGAGGAAAATCTTGTATAATTTCAGAATGACCAGGGAATTTATGTGCAGAAAGTGCGGGACATGATAGCCAACAATGAAGTTCGGCTTATCGTAAACATCAATGACCTTCGCAGGAAAAACCCAACCAGAGCTGCTTCGTAAGTGCACATTCATTGTTATAACTCATAAAAATTTGTATAATTGATAGAGATGCCTGACTGTATATGGGAGATATGCTCTACCAATGATCTCGAAGAAATTGAAAATCAGATTAAAACCATAATGATGGAAATAATTAGAATGGTTAGTGAACTATCAGTCATCTGCAAATCTTGATATAAGCAGGGGTGTAGAAATGTTTTGAAGTAGCAGGGTGTTTTCCTGAAGTAGCCGGGGGGGTTGGGGGCCATCCCCCATAAGGGGTCTAGGGGACAACGCCCCCTGTGGGGGGTTCAGGGGGGCGAAGCCCCCCTTGACTGAAAATGATTTCAGCCATATTTGAACTCAAAAATCTAGTCTCCTGGTGTTTGATTTTGTTTATTTTTACTTCATATTATTACATAAAAACTGATAAGTTTTGTTATCAATAGAAAACAAATGCTTCTGGATAACTTAGTCCCAGCTATCACCATCAGAATCATTTTCAGATTCAGAGTATTCAATGTCACACATTTTGTCATAGGCTAGCAACTCCCTCCTTACAATTTCAAAAATTTCTTCCCTACTTATACCACTTACAGAAACTGAATCTACTTGAGCCTCAGAACAGTGAACTGCACCTTCTTTGGTGTTTGAAACTGAAGCCTTAGCTAAAGCTCCTGGTAACTTCTTCCGATTTTTTGCAGACAGCCATAATTTAACAGCAGATCCACAGATATTATCAAATTCTTTTGCCCAAAACATCTGGCCCATTAATGTGGCTCCATCTTCTTAAGGATTCTGCAAGGTTGACTTCAACTCGCTTTGCCCGTGGCAATCGAAACCTAAAGTGTACGAAATTAAACACATACTACATTTTTTGACTGATTATTCTAATTTAGAAATAGGTTGTTTGTAATTTTGATCACTACCATCAACAGGATTATGCTGTAAAAGAAACTAATTTGTTCATTTTCTAAAAATACCAGGTAGTAGCTTTAAAACTAATACTACAAAAGTACACTGCTAGAGCACTTACCTGGTAGCTATACCATAACACGATGACCTTTGAGTTTTTTTCTGGGGATGAAGACTGACTCGTGTGATCAGAACCTGAAATATATTGTTTTTTATGAACCATTTGTGTGTGTGTGTGTTTTGTCACTATTTTAAACAAAATTTTAACTGAAAGTTTATACAGAAAATGTAAGTTTATTTCACATAAAATAGTGTGATTAAACATTAATTCATTATTGCAACTGTTTTCATACATACTTTTGGTCTTCTTAGCTTCGATGCTGACAACATCAGTGGTCTGACCTGGTTCAGGTTCTTCTGGAAAAAAAACCCTGAAAATTTTAACAATTTGTGGCGGCTATTTTCCATACTTAATCAAGTCCTTAAATATACATGTAGCTGTGTTTCGCGCAACCGAAATTTGAGATTTGTGTCACTACCAAGCAATTTCGAGATCGTTGCTCAAAATACATTTTTTAGGCCTAATATCAATATTTTTTTAAGCACAGAGAAAAAGATCAGCCTTGAAAATGTACCCCTGGTGTTCTTGCATGCACAAAATATAGTTACTTTCGTTTTCATAAACATAGTTACTTTCGTTTTCATAAAATTTACCGATAATGTATGAACCCGTTCTGCTTTATGTGTACACGTTAACAGTTTTCGGAAGGCTCGTTACAACTTTTGCAAGTACCCGGATGTACGAGTAAAGATTCGCCATCTTGCTTGATATGCAAATATACGCTATGCCCTGATTAATATTTGACAATGACATCACAACAAAAATCAAGTTTTCACATATATAGGGCACTGGACTAGAATTTATTTGAAACGACAACTGGCCTAAATTATTATACCCCCCAAAACAAAGTTTTGGGGGGGGGGGTATACTGGAATCGGGTTGTCCGTCTGTCTGTCTGTCCGTCTGTCCGTCCGTTTTTTTTTGTCCGGGATTCATCTTTGTCGTTATTGAACTAATCTTTTTCAAACTTTCAGATATTAATGGCCATGATGTAAACTTGCGCCTCTGTGAAATTAGTACGGGTCACATGACTCTGACCAGAGTTATCTCCCCTTGATGTGTTAAAGTAGGCAAAATAAGCCCTGTCCGGGATTCATCTTTGTTATTATTCAACAAATCTTTATCAAACTTTCAGAAATTAATGGCCATGTTGTAAACTTTCGCCTCTGTGAATTTGGTACAGGTCACATGACCCTGACTGGAGTTATCTCCCCTTGATGTGTTAAAGTAGGCAAAATAAGCCCTGTCCGGGATTCATCTTTGTTATTATTCAACAAATCTTTATCAAACTTTCAGAAATTAATGGCCATGTTGTAAACTTTCGCCTCTGTGAATTTGGTACAGGTCACATGACCCTGACTGGAGTTATCTCCCCTTGTAGGCAAAATTACCTTTGTCCGGCCTAACGCCAGGGCAAACAACCTAGACATGGAGGGGTGGGGGGTATTCGTTAGCCTATGGCTTACAGTTCTAGTTGGTTTCATACTTACTCTGTTTTTTTTTCTGGAAAAAACGAAACAGATTTTCTTGCTTCGGCTTCGCTTTCCCCTCCATTGCCTCGCATTCGAACAATTGTTACCAGAGGGATAACGCTAATAACCTCACATTTCGCGCCAAAATGCGTAACATAATTTCGGAAATTCCGGACATCTAAATCATTACTTTCTAGAGGGGATAAGACTAATGACGTCACAAAGCGAGGTATTGCTGCATTGTATTCAGAGTGCTGGGAAACCAATTTTGGAAGGACGTAAACGAACGAACTTTACAAAACTATTACACAAATGATATTTTCGTTGCTGTTAAAAAGTAGCCGGGTGAGGATGCAAAAGTTACCGGGTGATTTTACCGGCTCCCGGCCCATTTCTACACCCCTGTATAAGTACATTTTTACACATTGTGCCAAGAGCAGCATTCAATTTCACCATGCTTCAACATTCGTTATTATGATTGAAGATGGCTTGGTCTTTGTCCTGATCATTAAGATGGTCTTCCATCACTTTTCTAGGTTGCTGAAAGAGGCGTTCACAGAACTGATAGCACTGCAGAGAGCACTGAAGGAGTTTGTGGCCTCGGCTGACCCTATCTACAGCAAGCAGTATGAGGAATTCTTTGTGGGATTTGTTGGAAGGTACGATGAACATGATTGTGTGCTTTAACATTAAAAAGAAGTGAGGTTTCACTTGTTTGCTGATGCTATGGTCTAAATTAGGCATTGTCATTAAAGGCAATTGCATGGTCTTTGAATTACAGAACTAGTAAAGGACAAAATTCTATTCAATGACAAGTATATTTTAAAATGTGGTAAAGAACAAATGGAAATGTATCCTCAGGGCTCGACGTTAACTTTTAAATCCACTGGTCCATTCGAACTAGTAGATATATTTTCTACTGGTCCTGACCTAATATCCACTGGTCCTGACCAAATTGATACTTTTTGATGATATGATTTTAATTCTTTGCCTGTGAAGGTTTATTATATACACACATGATGAAAATAATGGTGAGCTTTTAATTTTAATCTAACTTTAACTGGTTAACATTACAACAATGAAACAATAGTATGAGGATTGACTAGAATATACGTTGGATTATCAGGCAGCAATAAAAGATATATAGTACATATCTGACTTGAATGTACATTAAAATTTGTCAATCACATTAGCAAATGGCTTTAATTTACTATGCATACGATAAATACTTAAAAACCAAATTCAATAAATATGGACGAAATGATTTGCTAAAATAAGTTATTGGAATTTTACATCGTAATAAAGATTGACCTAATTCCGATGATTTCACAGCTATCGTAAACTGTTCTGTGCTGTTTACTTCCGGTCGCAGATGTAACGCATGCGCAAGGGAATGTAAATAAAAACAACGAACGCTGCTTGCACTGCATTTATTTGTTGGATTATACATATTGTCAGATTTAGTCAGGGATCGTGCTTAACATTTCTGATTAAATTATTTCTTCTTGGAAATTTCACTGGTCCAGTCGGACTAGCCAGAACTGGTTTCTACTGGGCCGGACCATGAATCTGGTGGTCCCGGACCATCGGACCACCGTTAATGTCGAGCCCTGATCCTTCTTGGCTCAGATACTAGTAGTTAGGTGTCTTAAATTTTGGATTGTTACTAGAAGTTGTTAAATGTATGGTGGTAATAAATGTTGTTTTGTTTTTATTACAGTTTTGGAGCAAAGCATGTTTCACCAAGGACACTCACATCCAGATACCTGGGCAACCTTGTGTGTGTGGAGGGCATTGTCACAAAATGTACGTACAATTTATGCCTACCCCCTGTACTCGTGTTACAAAGTGGGCTTGAAAGTCTTGATTACTGTTTCACTGTCTGTTGTACCACAAGTTTTAATCATAAACAAGCCCAAATTCTTACATAAGCTCGGGAAGCATTTTGCAAGTGCAGAATATTGCGGGCGTGTCCTCGTTTCAACTACCTGACCATTGTTGATAGGAGTAGGAGTGATTGAAATAACTTATTAAACATGCTGAATGAATAATATTGATTATGAAGGAGCTGATAAAGCTTAAATGGGTGCATTTGAATTAACTTGTATTCCTGCAAATCATCTTAAAAGTTTGTATATCTTTTTGACAATTAATATATGTATTTCAGGTTCGTTGATCCGACCAAAGATGGTGCGTAGTGTCCACTACTGCCCAGCTACTACAAAAACCATGGAGAGAAAATATACAGACATGACCTCACTAGATGCCTTCCCATCCAGTGCAGCATACCCGACCAAGGTATACTGATGTTTCATAAGAAGTATTAATACAATATAACTGTAAAAATTATTGCCCATGTTAAAAATCGCACAAAAATGTGGCATTTCTTACCTAAATAAGGAATTCCAATGTTGCCTAGGAATGAACATTTAAAAAAAAATAATTAAGAACAAGTTGGCCATTTTGCATGATTTTAAAGAATTCTGCCATTGGGAATGGGTCAGAAGATCTGCCTGTAGGATATTTAGAAAAAGATGAAGTCAAGACTTCCTAAACACAAAGTTCTAGAAAATCAATGTTTGGGAATAAAAAATGTTGCTTGCACAGCGAATTATATACATGATAATAGTTCTTGTTACCAAACGAATATTACTTTCTATCAAAGGATGAAGATGGTAACCTTCTGGAGACAGAGTATGGCCTGTCCACGTACAAGGACCACCAGACATTCTCTATACAGGAGATGCCTGAGAAAGCCCCCGCTGGACAGCTGCCTCGATCAGTAGACATTATAGCTGATAACGACCTAGTGGACATGTGCAAGGTAAGAATGGTGGTCGTTGACAAATGTGTTGTGTATTTCCAATATGGCTTTTAATAAAGTAGTGCAACATGAAAGCTTGCATTTAACATGGAATGTGCCATTATACACTTCAGCCAAGTGTGATCAGCTCATTTTCAATATTATTTAACCAAAACATCACACTTCAAATCAGAATGATCAAGAGACATTTGAAGTTCAGTGCCAGTTTAAAAATGAGTTTCTGTCTTGTCAAGTAAGAAAAAGAAAAAGAAAATCGAAGAAATTTATCGTATTTTCTGTTGTACTTTTCTAGCCTGGAGACAGAGCACAAGTGATTGGTACATTCCGATGTCTCCCTGGAAAGAAGAATGGCTACACATCTGGCACTTTCAGGTTAGTTTAATGTCTTATTGAAAAACTGACCAGTGAATAAAATAAAAATATGTAGTGATCCAAATAAGCACCAGTCTGGATCCATGCCCAGGTAAAATACTTTCTGGGCTGGCTTTAATTTGACTGTTATATACCTGGCCATGTTAAAAATGTCGATGTTGAGCACTAGTATAAGCATTCAGGCAAGTTTAATGAAAGCATTTTCAATTTGTGGAGATTTAAAATAGATTTAACCACTGAAATTTGTATAAACAATTTTTTGTAATGTTCATTTCAGAACAATTTTGCTTGCTAATAACATCCAACAGATGAGCAAAGAAGTTTCACCAACATTCTCGGCAGACGATGTCGCAAAGATCAAGAAATTTAGCAGACAGAAGGGTACAGATGTGTTTGACGTCCTGGGTCGCTCTCTCGCACCTTCTATACACGGACATGAGTACATTAAGAAGGCTGTGTTGTGTATGTTACTGGGAGGGACAGAGAAAGTGCTGGCAAACGGGACAAGATTGAGGGGAGATATAAACGTCCTGCTGATTGGTGACCCCTCTGTAGCCAAGTCTCAGATGTTGAGGTGAGACCTGTTGCATAAAAACGTGGCTGTGTAGCATGTTTATGCCCCCACAAAGTGGGGGCATATAGGGTTGCCCTTGTCCGTACGTACGTCTGTCTGTACGTACGTACGTACGTACGTCCCGAAGATTGTTTCCGATCTAATTCTTGAAAACTGTTTGTCCAATCCTCACCAAACTTTTAACACATGTTTGTGACCATAATATCTTGATCAAGTTCGATAGTCATGGAAATCGCTTTAGTCATTTAGGAGTTACGGCCCTTTTTTGCCAAAAATACTTCAAAAATATATGTTTCCAATCTAATTCTTGAAAAGTATGTGTCCAATCCTCACCAAACTTTACATACATGATTGTGACCATAATATCTTGATCAAGTTCGATAGCCATGGAAATCACTTTTGTCATTTAGGAGTTACGGCCCTTTATTTGCAAAAAAAGACTTGAAAAATACGTCCCGAAGATTGTTTCCGATCTAATTCTTGAAAACTGTTTGTCCAATCCTCACCAAACTTTAAACACATGTTTGTGACCATAATACCTTGATCAAGTTCGATAGCCATGGAAATCGCTTAAATCATTTAGGAGTTTGGGCCCTTTATTTCCCAACAATACTTAAAAAATATCTTATCCGATCTAATTTTTGAAAAGGATTTGCCCTTGTGCAGATTATCCTGAATAATCATTATGGCTTATTTTCTGTGACAAAAAATCGAAGTGGGGGCATCCGTGTCCTATGGACACATTTCTAGTTTATATAGAGTCTTGATCTATTATTGGTCACATATAGCATAAGCCTGTATGTCCTGCAATGGTATAATGATTGCTAGTCTCGCTCAAAATTATATTATAGATAACTGGGCTTATGTTAATTTCTTTAGCCAAGTAATAATGGTAGAAAACAGATTTAATTTTAAGATCTGTTCAATATATCTTTAGATAGACTTGCCCAAAATTAAAATACTGTGGTAATACGTCTAAAAATGAGCATTCAATTTGTATACATTGTGCAGGTACGTGTTGCACACAGCTCCACGAGCAGTCACTACAACTGGTCGAGGTTCCTCTGGTGTTGGTCTCACTGCAGCTGTCACAACTGACCAGGAGACAGGTATGATAGCTCACAACTAACTCGTTTAAGATTAATACAGTGTTTGATTTTGGAAGTTAAATGTTAAATGTTAATACATTGATAATCAGGTTTGTTAAAGTCAGAGAATTAATTTGCGAGTAATAATTTAAGAGTAATAATTTATTTAGAAACAACATCAACAAATTTTTGTTTGGGTTTATTAGCGAGAAGTGAAACCTGCATAGAAAAAAATATGAGATTGAAGAAATGTGTAGGCTATGCCAAAAGACTAATCTAGATGCTCATTTTCATCATAAGGTGAGCGGCGTCTTGAGGCTGGAGCCATGGTTTTAGCTGACCGAGGTGTTGTGTGTATTGATGAGTTTGACAAGATGTCTGACCTTGATCGTACAGCCATCCATGAGGTGATGGAACAGGGCAGGGTTACCATTGCCAAGGCTGGTATTCACGCCAAACTGAATGCCAGATGTAGTGTGTTAGCTGCTGCAAATCCTGTTTATGGACGGGTAGGTGTATTAGTTTTCTTTCTAACTTCTGTATTACGTACATATGAGCCATAATATGGAGTCCGGGATTTTGCGTTACATCACAGAAATTTCAGTTTAATCGTATGTATCTGGAGAAATACATGTGATATACAGATTTGTAAAATTAAAGAAAATTTTCAAGACAAATAACTGTCTTTATTGATATGATGTTGACCTTTCAAGCAACTGTTACTTCATTTAAATCATACATTTATCATCCATTTTCCAGGTGTCCTGTTCGGACATTTTCAGGAGGGGTTGTTCAAAATACAAACTAAATGTGATTTCTTTTTATGTAATCCTTGTAGGCTTATTTGTGTGAAATAAAAACGTGGACATTTTATTTGTATTTACTAATTTCAGTTTTATTTCAGCAGCGGTAATACTATTATTTTCCAAAATAAAACCATGTAATGCGACGTAACCAAATGTGTCCACCTTGTTACGTCACAGAAAAAAGCATTATAACTCATGACCTTGACATCGATGCATCTTCGCGCAGCATGATAACAACGTGATCGATCGTGAACTTTGATAATGTCGTAAACTGGTGGTTCTGGAAAACGTCGGATTATAATGACAGGGAAGTCAACTATCGGGTGCGAAAGTTGTGTCTTTTTTGTTACGTCGCATTATTTTTATATTAGTAACAAATACTTAGTGCAACACCTCGGAAACGCGGTATTATCAGTTCTGTTTACGACATCCATAACTGTTTCACCAATTTTCGGTATTTTCGTTGCCTTTTTACGGTACAAGACGAGCATGGCAACCTCAAATATGAACGAGGAAAGACTTCAAAAAAAAATTACGTTGGCAACAAATCGCGGCATTCACTGGTCGCCAAGAATGTATCATAATACGTCCTTTTATTTAGCAAAGTGATCAGTGATGTATGGAAACCCTTTACAATTATTTAATTCAACAGAAATAACCTTTTATTTAGTATTGACTGAAGAAAGTCGTGTCCCGTATTACGTCCATTGCATATGACAACCGTCTACGGCGATATAGATGATGTATACGCAAAAATAATGTGTTTGCATAAGTGAATCTATATATACTTTTGAATGGAAAACAATTTATAATAAAATAGATGAGATGCATTGTGATTACTCCAACTTTGTTTGTGCATAACAAAGACACCAGTGTGGATTTTGGTGTCCTGTTACACAATTTGTGCAGTTTTTGGTGTCCTGTTACACAATTTGTGCAGTTTTTGGTGTCCTGTTACACAAATTGTGTCCAGTTACATCTCACTTTGTGTCTTGTTACATCAATCTTCAACTAGGTAACAAACTGCTAAATATTTAACTAAATACATGATTCTGTATTAAAAGCAATTCAAATAAAGCTATTGATTGATGTAAGTGGTATAAATAAGTGAAAACAATCAACTGGACTTGATAAGAATGCTTTGTAATATGGTGTCCAGTGTTACTAACAATAAAACTTAAAATCCACATTACTTTGTATTTAAAGCTAGAAGTGTTATGCCATTTCAAATATAATTGCTTTAGATATTGTTCTATCCTAATACAGCATAAAATTTGACAAACGCAAATATTAAAAAAGAGGACACCACAGTGTTTGTGATGTAACGCAAATTCCCGGACTCCATATTATGGCTCATATCTGTATGTTTTTAAGGTAAAACTTTAGCTTTACTTTTAGAAAACAAGTTATCCCTAACATTATTATGAAGTTGAGTCATTGGCTTTGCTGGGAAATTTGAAGCGGGAAATACAATTCCTATGGAGGTTTTTGAGTATTGTTTTTACTCAAAAGCACAGGGTACAGAAGGTAGAAATCAGCTCTGTGATTATCAAGTATTGCTATACAATTTTTTTTTTGAAAATACACTTGTCAAGTTTAACGGTTCAAAATGTTGTTTCTTTACAGTATGACCAGTTTAAGACCCCAATGGAGAATATTGGACTTCAGGACTCCCTGCTGTCACGTTTTGATCTGATTTTCATTGTTCTGGACAAGGTAAGTCTTGGAACAATTTTGAAGTGTATTCTGATTTAAAAACAATTATTATGTATTTGAAGTTCTTTCGTATAATTCTGTGGAGTTTCTGTACATTTTCTTATTTATTGTCATAATTTTCATACATGTATGCACGGTGCTGATGTGATTACTTACTGTGAAAATTTTATATATTAAATTTTTTGTTTGCTTCAAGGGTCTTTTTCAACATTGTTCAGAGAATGAAAAGACAGTTGTAGAAAGTTAAAATATTGGTAAAAAAAGAACCTTTCAAGGAGTGCTAATTCTAACAACCTTTTTTGCAGATGGACCCAGAGCTGGACAGGAACATTGCTGATTTTGTACTCAGAATGCACAGATATAGAGGAGCTACAGAGCAGGATGGAGATGGTAGGGCAGAGCTTCTTAAATGCTTTGTAAACTGGTGCTTCAGATGAAATTTTTGAAATGTTTTTCATGTAAAGAGTTTTGTCTGGTGAGTAAGGTAATGTAATGCATCATTACCCTAATTCTTAAAAAGTGTAAGCATTTGTGGGACCTTTTAATTGAATGTAGAAAAAATGTGGCCAGTGGAAAAATGTAAACCTCCATATTTAGTAGATTACTGTTTGAATGGTGAATGCAAGAATCTTTATTGTGTTGTTTGCAAGAATGATAACCACTTTATGTTTCAACAGTTTTACCCCTGGGTACCGGTGTTGATATGCTGGCCACAACAGACCCAGACTTTGAAGGGGACGATGATACCGAGACGCCCGTGTACGAGAAACACAACAAGATGCTTCATGGACCGGCCAAGACAAAACAGTAAGTGGTTGAGAAGAGGATACAGAGCTTATACAGCAAAAATTGGGACAAGGCCTGGCCTTTACATTAAGGGAATTTAAAATAATTTTAGGGAAGCTCTTCAAAATATTTGAAGATTGATATACAATTATAAACAAACACTGCCATCAAAAGTGATGTTTTATGAATTCCGCCCCTTGACCATTCTGTCTATTTAAGCAGGGTTCCCGCTGGCGATCGCCATTGTCGCCATTTGCGACAAAATCGCAAAAGTGGCGACAACTTTTCAAATTTGGCGAATTTATGGCGACAACGATTTTTTTCTAAAATATTTTCTTAGAATGACGTAAGTGGTGACCATGCGGCCTGCATGATAATCGATTCTGTCACTGTCATAAATCAAGCGCATCTGCTGGTGCGACAACAAAAATTAATCCGATAATTAGGGCAAGCAGTCACGGCCCAGTCAACACCTCGCTAATTATTGCAGAATTTTATTGCTTTCACGGATAAACAATGACATCCTTTAACTGTTATGTCTCCTATTAGCAAACAATTTTAATATTTAGCTCAACAGCCTTGTTGTTGCGTAATTATCGTGTTAATTTTAAATATGCAAATCGTAGAATTTTATGTTGTCGGAAAGTCACGTGATATGCAAATTTCGTAATGACGTTTATGCGCTAAAAATAGACTTGCTTTCGGTTTTGTCGCAATTTGTAATTGTTATTAATGCAGCATTCTAAGAGTTCAAAAAGTGTCAAAAAGATTAACAGAAATCAAATAAATAGGATTAAACCCCATTTGATAAGGCTTCTAATATGTTGGCTGGAGTAAAGAGTAGGTAGACAAATTTCTATGAGGAAAGTTATGGCCCTAGTTTGACAATGTATATTTCTTTGAGTTTCCATTTATTTTAAATTTATCTCATAATTTCACAAATGTATTCTTTTATTGTATGCAGGCATTAGACTGAAATCAACATATTGATGTTTATGTCACATTTTTTGCAATATTTTTTTATTTATATACTAGTCCACATACAATGAATTTTGTCAACAGAATAACAATTTGCTATTAATATCTTGTGCTTCATGTACAACAAAATGTTATGATTTGCACGACAATGTGCTAATTAAATGCAATTTAAGGCTCTTAAAATGCTTAAACCCCATGAGCTTCAGGGGGCTTTGCCCCCTTGGCCCCCACAAGGGCGCTGCCCTGGACCCGTAAGGGGGCCTATCGCGGCCCCCTTAACCCCCCATGAAAAAGTGGCGACAACTTTTTAGAACCCAGGGGGAACCCTGTTTAAGTTTGATAAAATTGAGATTGATGCTACTGTAGAACCTTCATAATAGGCTTCGCTATTTCTGAAAGCTTGATAATATTATTTTTCTGGAAGTAGACTACAGTGATTTGAACATGCTGAAATACATTTCAAAATGTGGCAGTATGTTCAGCCATTTCACTCACTTTTGTTTAGAAAAGTAATTAAATGTGCCAGAATTATGAGACGCAAGTTATTAGTTTGTATACCTTGTATTTCCAGGCAGATAGTTAGCATGCAGTTTATGAGGAAGTACATCCATGTAGCGAAGGCCCTGCGTCCTACACTGACCCAGCAGGCTGCTACAGTGCTATCAGAGGAGTACTCCAAACTTCGCAGTCATGATTCCATGTCACAGGATAATGTGGCTAGGGTAAGGATGAACTCTTATACATTTGTGCTATGTTCAGGTTATCCACCGTCTGGGGTTTCATTTTATTTTCTGTCCGGGAATTCTTAATTTTCTCATGGAAATTGGCAAACGTCAGGGAATTTTGGATTGAAGGCTGTGGAAACAATTGCTAAAATAGCAGAAATAAGGCAAAGGCTGTTTCTTCCAAATCCAGATATGTTAACAAAATTAATCTTTTATTGGCACTATCCAGTAGATTGAATTTCCAAGGCACCAGCAGCTTGGTCAGGGTAAGTTGGGATTTGGTCAGTCAAGTTTGAGCATTTCAAAATTGGGGCTTCACTGTGTTGAAATGAGACCTAACCTGAAGCTTGCATGTGTATGAGGATTGTCTTTTATTAGGGATGGCAACGAGTACCCGAGTACTCGATCGAACGTCAGAGTACTCCAGTACCAAATCACATTGAGTACTCGGAAAAAAATAAAAAAAATATATAAAAATCACCAAATACACGATTTACAGACAAAATATCAGATCTGGTTAGTTGCCAAGAGGACAATTTACGGTCCCTCTAATCCTCGCTTTGTACACAATTGACCTCAATCAATTAGTTGACAGTTGTTATGATAGTTGCAAACTGTCAACAAAGGACCCCTATTTCAAATTAACACTGATGTCAAGTAGCGAAGTTTTGATAGCGGTACTTTCACCTACACAATTTGACCGTTACGAGAATTGATTTTTTAATGGGCGCATTTTAACTATTTTTGCAATGATTATCACAATTGATTGGTTGATATTAAATCAAGAATTATGAATATTAATGAGGTAAACAACAATTACATGAAAAACTATAATTTAAAAAAAAAAATTTGTAGAGTAAACAACTCAACAACTGAACTTCGTATTGAATATTTTTATGTATGCTATTAATTTTCGTTCGTTGTAATTCTGATTGTTGTTCATTTCTGCAGTGCATACTTGTATAAAATGAAACGAATAAGACAAATTAAAAGCCTGAAACAGCATTTGTTTCCTTTTTATATCATTTTTTGTTAAAATAGTAAAAATATGTAATGAAAGTTTACTTTAGGTGAAAATGACCAATAATACGACCAACGCACAATATACGTCATAAACGATACATGTATACACAATCTTGTCTTTGCGAACACATATTCAATTTTTTTGAGTAATCGAGTACCCGAGTACTCGATCGAACGACCGTCCGAGTACTCGAGTATTAATTTTACTACTCGTTGCCATCCCTATCTTTTATACATGTACTTTCATTTTCCTTATAGACGACCCCAGTGACAGCCCGTACCTTGGAGACCATGATCCGTCTGGCCACCGCCCACGCTAAGTGTCGCCTGTCAAAGACTGTGGACCTGAAGGATGCTGAAGCGGCTGTTGAGCTCATTGAATATGCTTACTTTAAAAAGGTAATATATAACCATTAAAATAACCTTAGTGAACAATTGCTTTAGTCATATTGTATTACTACTTTGGGAATAATACATCATCAAAAATAGACTTGTGAATGAATAAGGCCTGCTAAATAAAATTATGAAGTTAAGCAAGCCTAAAAATGATTTTACTAGTGCAAGACTTGCAGCAAGACATGTGCTTATTTCAACCACTGATAGCATTTTGTTTTGGGTTTGCTTTGCAAGACATTATTCCAGAAGTAGAAATAGTATTTAATACTGAATTATTGCTTTCCCTGTAGGTTGAGAAGAAGCAGAAGAAGCGCCGCCATAGTGACGGTGAGGATACTGGAGAGAGTAGCCAGGAGGAGGAGGAATCCTCGCAGAAAGACAAACCTAAGAAGAAAAAGTAAGAAATCTATGTGTGCTTGCCATGCTCAAAAAGTGTAAGATAAAAGTAGTTTGATCTGTGTGTTAGAAAGTTGTCTCTAAGTGTCATCAGCTGATCTTTGCAAATCATTCATGAATCTTATTGTTTGCTGCGCAATAAACTTGTTTAAAGATGGTTCAAAGTTTACTGATTTTTCCAACAAGTTGTAAACAAATTTACAGCATGTCTCAATATTTCCTGATGCAAACTTTTCAAACAGTACATGTCTGAATGTTTTGTTTTCAGACGTGAGGTCCGGGAGAGACGTCCAGCCAGGAAGGAAGGGGAGGAGGGATATGATCCCTACGACTTTGATGAAGATGAGGCTGCTTCAGCTGATGAAGGTAAGAACACAAGTTAATAAATGTGGACGTGAGTTCATGAATTTGGGTTTGTTGATTTTGATGTCTGGTTATTGATTTGTCGTTTGTAATAGTTAGTACTGTACTATCTGCACAGAATTCATTTTGAGTAAAGCTTTGTTAAACTATAAACAGTCAAAGCTTGTGCATGCTCTGGTGAAGACTTCAATGGCATGTCAAGTAGAGTTTTTATCCAGGTGTTGACACTAGGGAAAGGTTGCTTCAGAAGAGTGACCTAGTTGAAAAAGGCACATATATTGCACTGTGAAGAACAGAATTTGACTGATGTTATGGATTCCATTTTAATTGATGAAAACATAGGTTTAAACTGCTGAAGAAGTAATTATTTTATCTATAAATCATGCAAGTTTTAAACAAAAATGAAATATAAATTTGATGGTCTTAGCATTTAAGTCCATGAAGGCAGATGGGTGATGATGTTTATCTTCATGAGGGCAGAGAGGGTGCTACTCAATAAGGACAGGATAGCTCTATCTTGAACACTACCAAAAGTGAAAATGGAATATATCTTTCACATTTGAAGATGGTGACATTAGTGATGCATGAACAAGTAGTGATATGATTTGAATTGTGGTAATTCTGAAGTTCATTGAAGAAAAGTGCTTGAGATGACAGCATGGCCGAGACAGTTTGCTTCCTATCATGAAATGCAATGTTATAATGGATGTGAATATTGTAATTTCTGAAATTGCTTGGAAAAAAAAGCTTGATATTGGTATGGCAAGTGTATTTGATAATAGCTTCATGGAATGCATCAACATACCCAGGTGTGAATTGAAAACATTTTAAAGTTGCGTAAAACATGGGTGTTGATATAGCTTTATGGAATGTGACATCTAATGCTAGGTTTACATTAGGCCTTACCACGATGTCCCCGATTCCAGAGCATCGTGGCGAATGTAACAGAGTGTGGAGTCGAATCGGGGTGATCGTGGGGGAGCGTAACGGAACGTGGTTGAATCGGGGACATCGTGGGCATCGGGACAGATTTTAAATCAAACTTAAATTTCACCACGATTGCCCCGATTCATTTTCTAATCGTGACAGAGCATGGCCTTCGTAACAAAATGTAACGAAGCGTAACAGAACGTGGAGTACAATCGCAACAGATCGGGACCAGCGTGGACACATTTTTTCATCCCGCTTCGCTGCGACGTCTCACGATAGCTCCACGCTCTGCTACGATCTACCACGATCTGTTACGATACACACTTTTCTATCATTTATTGCTTCACGTTGCGTCACGCTCTCCTACGGTATCCCCGATTGTCGTTCACGATGTGATACCCTATGACACGCTCCAACACGTTTCCTCACGATAGCCACGATTTCCACGCAAGCTGCATAGCCACGATTTCCACGCAAGCTGCATATACCTAACAGCTTTATCTACTGGTACTCTATCAGTTTAATCATGCCAGCGAAACAAAAAGGTTCCAAAACTTCAAGAACTGTTGTGGTTGATGTTCATCCGCCACCACCCCCTCCCCCACCTCCACAACCGGAAGAAATTGAAGATGCTCCAACATCCCGACACCGGAATTCGGCGTTTAATAGTTGTGTGTAATGTCCATATTGAAGCCTACTTTCAACACTTAACCATGGCTTAACCCAGCATGACCTAGCTTTCTATTTCTTCTTCTGACTTCTATTCCGATATTTGTATGACGTGTATGCTGTGACCTTTTCTTTCGTTCAACAATATATGCGTAAATTAAAACAGTCAATTCAGGAATAATAAGCCTAAAGTGAATTATTTCTTGTTTAAATATCAAATCGTGACGTAAAACATGGTAATTTGTCTCAAATCGTAGGTCAAATCGCAGGAGATCGCAACAAAGCGGCTTTGTAGTGGGAGATCTTAACAGGACGTAACGGAACGTGGTGGAGCGTGGAAGCCAATCGTGTTGATCGCAACAAAGCGTAACAGAACGTGATGCAAATCGTGGGCTCGATCGTAGTAGAGCGCAACAAAACGTGCTGATTTCGTAAGGAAGCATAACAGAACGTGGAATAGACAATTTAATAGTAGAGCTCCACGATTTTTTAGCCTCTGGCTAATCGGGGAGATCGTGGCCAGATGTAAACCTAGCATAACAAGCTGTGTATTAAAGAAATTTTGAAGGTGCGAAAAAGAAAACTGCTTGAAATGTCTGCATGGATTATTGTTTCAACATATTTTTCTGGCAGCACAGAAAATTCTGAAGTTACCCGAGGAAACCTGCTTTATGCTGTAGAAAAGTCTGCATGTGTGTTTGTTTTGTTTCATGACATGTTCTGTACAGAGATGGAATGAAACCAGTGGACAAGGAACAATAAGACTGCTTAATCTGACAGCATGGAATGTTTGAAGTTGCTTAACAATAAGGCAGCTTGATTTTATGGCCTGGCCCATGTAATGTTTGAAGTTGCTTGATGGAATGTTGTCCATGTACAGAGATGGCATCAAACCAGTGGACAAGATGAGATTGCCACATTTTGGCACTGGTATGGTGCTGTCTTTGTCATGGTATGCCTGCATTGTGTGTGTGTGTGAGGGAGTTGCCAGGAGTGTTTTGCTATTTGCTGTGGAACAAGGATGAATATACAGTTTGCATTTTGAATGTTATGGTTTTGTTGTAAAAAGTAAACATATCCATTAAATCAACTAGTATTCATGAAATCGACACATGGAATCAACTTGAATCACAAGAAGAAATTGCATGTGTGCAGCAGAAAAATACACTGGCATTAAATAACAAATGAATGCAAACAAGTTCTTGCTTCTTGCTTTGAAGTAAAAATCAACTTATGTATACACCAAGAATAAGCTATGTGTGAGAATTGTTAGAGCAACTATGATAGATTTGGGCGATTACACAATAGAAAATAAAAAATGCCATTGTTTTTGGTAGGATAAAAGCTGGCCTCTGGGATAAGTGAAATGTACCACACTTGGGACGTTAAAAAAATACATGTGATAAAGGTTATATTGGATACACAAGTAATTTGTTTGTCCTCATATTTCCAGGGCAAACTGATAAGCCAAGAAGGAAGCCTCGCTCCCAGGAGACAGAGGCCATGGATACAGAGTCTGGGGCTGGTGGCACCAAGGGAGTTGATGATGCCAAGTAAGTTGATGTGATTGCACACTAATTGTAGGTTCATCAGTAATTTAAATTAAAGATTTTGTCTTATACTTCAGTCTTTACTTGATTTGAAGGCACAACTTTATTTGTTGGTTAAATACTATCTTAGAAGTCTTGTTTGAAATGTTGCTTTTAATTTACCAAAAGTTAGTATACGATGCCTTTGAAATACCAGCTTCCTTGGAACAGAAAATCACTTAGCTATTTTATTGTAGTTAAATTTTGTTTGTTTCCTATGCATTAGGACTGCTATAAACCTGATAATCAATACTTAGGTTTGACTAAACCTTTCCTTACTTGTTCTAGACTGAAGACATTCCGGGCCAAGCTGTTTGACCTGTTCAAGAATGAGCACGCCCAGTCAGTTTCCTTGGAGAAGGTGAAAGGTCACATGGGCTCTGGCTTTTCCGAGGATGAGGTGTTTGGTGCTATTGAGAGAATGATGGACGCTAACCAGGTCATGTTGGCAGATGATGTGGTTTTCCTCATCTGAGAAAAAAACACTTGGATCAAGATTCTAATTTCTGCTGACTAAATGTGGAATTTCAGATCAGTGACGTTTATAGGCTCATTTTTGCTGATGATGTGGTTAACCTTAAACCAGAAAAAAATTGTACTAACATAAAACAATTAATCTGGATGTTGATGTGCATTTTTGGATCAGAGTTCTTTGAAGATTAAAGAAATTGACTTTTGTAAAAAGCCCATAAAATTGGATGCATTTTGCAAAAATGTGGGAGTGTAATCGGGCTTTCCAGTGTTCACTCTCTTCCTTGTATATGTTCACTGGTATTAATTTATCAGTGTTATGGGATAGAAATAATCATGATTCAATTCAAATAATGTTCTGTTAGGGTTGACGAAAAGTGGTCATCGCCTTCATTTTCATGCAAATTGTTAATTGTAATGTAAATCGATCCTGTGTATAATCCTGATTTTGGAACAAATGTGATAATATAAGTTGAAATCATGAATATTGTAGTTTGCATCTTGCAATATTTTGTATGTCTGTTTTGTATAGAATTTCATCAAGATTTTCATCATGGTCATTAATCATATTATGGTTTTTGGGACTGCAATAGATATTTTCACAAACATGCTATATATTCATTTCATAACAGGTGGCAATTATATTAATTTAATAGCCATAAAATATTTGTATTTATTTATTATAAAAGGGTTGACCTATTGCAAAATGCTGTTTTTCAATAAAATCAGGATTCAAATTTTTATCTTGAACGATCTTGTTAAATTATTGTGGAATTTTTAAATTGTCATGTGCCAATGTTATCACTAGAATGTGTTCAAATTTGATATTAATTTCAAATATCTGAATGTAAAAAAATAATATTTGTATAAATAAACTTCACAATATCTTCCTGTTTGTTCATTAGACGATGTCCCCCAACTGATAACCTTCTGGCTTCAGTTTGTTCCAACGCTATGGAATGAGAATGTTTGGTACAAGTTGCTTTAAATAGAGACATTTTGTCAAACTTCTATAGAAAACACTCGAAATAAAGAACTCGTACTGATATGAGAACAAGAAAAATGCCTGCTTTACGATCATATTGCCCGAGACCATAATGCGCGATCATATTGCCCGAGACCATAATGCGCGTTGATAGTAACTTGTGTCTAGACTTAAAAAGAACGGTTGAGTGCCGAAGTATGCAATATACGCCAGAGGATGCAGCTTGCTCGTCGTAGTATGAAGTATCTGCCAGACCACCTGGCTCCCTTACCATTGTGTGAAGTATATGCAACCACATCTTTGCAGCTCAATTGACTGAAGAAATTTGAACTTCAGTTTAAACTGGTATTTTGAAATTTCTTTAGTCCAATTGTTATTAGTTGTCATATTTCAATCTTCATGAAGCTAGATGGAAGTTGCCTTGTACCAATTTCCTTGATAAAAACTGGTACAGGTGTCCTAGAGATCTGAGAGGCTGAACATGTGAACGCAGACAGGATATCATTTTTTTTCCAGATATAAATAACCTTTCATCAGAAGCAGAAATATGAAATGATATCCCTGCTTAATACCTTAGGTAAGTCAATATGTGCATGCTTTAAAAATTTCAAATCATGAGCGTCTGCTTTTGATTCTCCAAATATTCGAAAGATTTTTATGTTCACCACATGAAAACGAGCAGATAGGGCAAGTCCTGTCAACGTAACTATTTGGCGTTGCAGAACAAATTGCCATGATTTTTCTTATCTGCTTCATAGTTGTTTTCAAACGCTGAATTTACATTTAAATAAATGCACAAAATGTTCATGATATTGTGATGACCAACCAGAGTGCACGCGAATGTTCATCATATTGAGATGACGCATAGTGCATTATTTTGATTGTCATTTCAAGGTCACACTTGTAGGTCTGACAAAAACCAAATTGCTGCATTACATTACCAAGTAGTGATTTTTATAACTGTTCTTTATGATTTAACCATCACGATTGATCCAATATCATAACGAACAAGACTGCATAGAGAAGTTCAGAATTGGATTCCACCAATACTCTACTGCGCTTTGTTTCGCTGTGTACCATGTCAATGTGGCAAGGAAATCTGGTAATCAGGAATAATTCATGAGGTAGTTTCATTGGTTCCGCAAGATACCAATACAGAAAAATGCACAAACACTCAACAGATGTTTTTCTGAAAATTCTGGGTTTTGAATTGAGTAATTTATTTGAAATAGGTGTTGTCTCCCCTGCATCATGAATAATTCATTAAAATGAGATTTTGTCTGTCAATTTTCCCACAGTGTGAATGTAGTGTAAGTGAAGAAAGTACTTTGGTAGCCAGTGATGGAGACGCTCAGGCAACAGCAGGTTACTGGTATTTATTTGCTCTAGTAGCAATATAATGAGGAAAAGGAAACAATCACTCGTATATATATATATATATCAGAAAAATAAACCTTTTATATGCATTTTTAACAAATATTAAATAAAGGCTATTAAAAATATTTGAAATGATTTATTAAACAGCACTTGTAAACAGAATGATGACCTTTTTAAGGTGCATTAGTGTTTCATTTTACTTTACATTTAAACATGCATACAACATGTATCAATTTACATACATGTATCATCCAACGGTAATATTATGTAAGTAAATCATAGCCCTGATACAATGCGTCTCATTCCATAAAAAATCTTAATGTAATTCAAAGTCCATGAATATTTCACTTCCGTGCATCATGTGTGAAAAGTTCATGTGAATTTCATAAATGTATGTCAACGAGTCAATGAAAACATATCGAGTCCATCACTTGAACACAACTGTATGAAGCATGGCTCCGAGACATTGGGTGATGTTCTCTGTCATCAAGACATCTACATGTTCCTCCAGATGGCGCTTCGGATCCTGAAATTATTAATTTTTGATTAACAGTGATAAAACCAATAATTCTCCTATTGAAAGGAAAGTTTTGAACAAAAAACATGTCTTGTTTCATTATTTGATGTTATTTAAAATACCTGAGATGTTTGACAAATTACTTTATACATGTATGCTAATGTTACTGGTACAAGCTAAATATGTATGGTAATTGGCTAAACTGGTAGTTCGATTTAAAATTGGCGACCAACCATTATCAAAAACCATGCATTCCTTTGTGAGAGTGTGTGAATTTTACATATATATACAAGAATGGACCCTCCTAACCTGTTTGCCAACATTCTTTATTGCCAACTGCTCGGGTGTCATGCTTTCTTCCTCCTCTAGGGCCTAAACAGACAACATAAAGACTTATTATTTTCCTTTATTATAGTAATACTCATTTTAATTTTAATACTTGTATTACTATTATGATCATTATTATTATTGTTATATAAATATTAATACCACTATTATTAGAACTATTATTAATATCACATCTATTATTATCATTACTTTTGTTATTATTACTATCATGATTTATCATAACTATAACTTTTATCATACACACTTTGAAAATTCAAAAAATCAATCCAGAAATCGGTGACCAAGGTTTTAAACTTCATGGACCAACCTTGTGGTAATTCCTGGCCAGTTCCAGCATTTCTTTCACAACAGATTCATTATTTGTACAATGTGTCTTGTAGTCCTGTAGTGTAAGTCCATCCGCCCAGCTCTTCTTGTGGAGATTCAGTAACATTTTCTGCTCTAGTTCGTTCTTACGGTAATTGATGGCTATGGAGTAGTAGTGACGGTTTAGGCCATGGATTAATGCCTGAAAATGAGAAATATAAATATATATATATACGGCTGATTTATGGAACCAAGAAGTACTTAAAACTTGACCTTAAAAACTCTTGATGTGAAATTTTGAAATTTGATATAACAGCTCACAATCTTGAGCATTTGTTTGTGTGTGTTTCAAATGTCTTGCAGGCTTAAAATGAAATCACTTTATCTTAAATTTCATTTAAACGTGTGACATCAGAGCTCACAATTTTGAACATTTGTGTGTATTCCAGATGTCTTGCAGACTAAAAACGAATTCTCTTTATGTTAAATTTCATTTTAACTTAACATGATTAAAAATGAATTCTACATGTAATGTATCAGAGGTCCTACTAAAAAAATGTAATTGTTTCTTTAATTGTAATAAAATGCTCCCATTTCTTTTTAATTTTCAATGTTAATAGCTATACTGCAAATTTCCCCACAAAGTCTTGCACATTTACACAACATCCCTTGGTAGTTCAGGCAGCATAGAAATATGAGTTGGAGAGGCATTTTGGCTCAGACTCCTCCATGTTTGACATGATGGGGTGACATGTGTATATTACCTGTATGGAAGGTTTCTGGAGATGCCCCAGGTTGGAGGTGGTCTGTCTGGGCTCCTGCCCTAGCACCATCATATTGGGGTTGATCAGGCGGAAGGCATCGATCACAACCTGCACAAATAGAATGGTGCACACCCAAGATTTAGTTTGTACAAATTAACACACCATTCTTAATCTCGATATGAACAAATTAACACACCATTCTTAATCTCGATATGAACAAATTAACACACCATTGTTAATCTCGATATGAACAAATTAACACACCATTGTTAATCTCGATATGAACAAATTAACACACCATTGTTAATCTCGATATGAACAAATTAACACACCATTGTTAATCTCGATATAAACAAATTAACACACCATTGTTAATCTCGATATGAACAAATTAACACACCATTGTTAATCTCAATATGAACAAATTAACAGATTACAAAACATGGAACAATCCCACCACTGTCTCTTGATATTTAACATTCACTTATTTAGTCTGAACTACAAACAAAATTTATATACTGCCAGTCAGCCTGTCTCCAAATTACTGCAATGCATTTTAAATAGTAAAGTTAAACCTTCTAGCTTACCTTTCCTTTGACACTCTGTATGGGGTCAACCACTACGGCCACCGCCCTCTCAGAAAGTGCTTCGAAGCTCTGTTGTGTGTTAATGTCCACACCAGACAGCCAGCAGCCGAACCCAGGGTGGGAGTGGTACCAACCAACAACCATCTCTGGCCTGATGAGATATAATAAAGATAATAAAATGCAAATATGAAATTGTACATCTGTACAGAAATTACCAATTTAAAAACTCCATATCTCAATTGCGAAGGGGGAAATAATTGTTTGAGTTATGTTTTTATAATATCCATGCTTCATCTTAGTTATCATTAACACAGGTTTCACAGCTTTACAAATGCTTGGCTACATGTAGGTGAAACAATGTTTGTTAGTTAACATATCATGGCTTTAAAATGTTTAAGACATTTGAAGACTGTCATTGCAGCAACGACATAACAGTTGAACTCAAATAGAAAGATCAAAACTCAAAGGATCATAATTGATACTGACCATTTATAAATGGTTAGAAACAATACTTCAAGGGACATACCGTCCAGTCTGTTTAAGCATGTCCAACATCTTGGCCTGGAAGACGGGATCCACAGCTTCCACACTCACTCCCTGTAATACACATATTTCTTATAAATGTTTACTGGAGTTGTGTAAAATCAAACTGTTTATAAATAAGAAACATGCACTTAATGAAGATTTCATTACTATTCTGCCGGATGATGCTTGGTACGTTAAAACATTAGCATCTCTGCTTTAGGGTTTATGAACTTACAAGTTTAATAAGCTTTACTTTATGGAACCAACTAGAGAATGCAGAGTTTAGGTCATATATTACCTTTTAGTGAAAAACATGGCTTTTTCATCAGGTATTGAGTATTACCAAAACTGTCAACATTCTGTATTGACCAACTTAAAAGTGGCTTTAAACAGTACAGATATTTAGAATCCAATGATGTTTTAGTACTAACCGTGCCAGACTGAGGCATAGCAAACACGTCTATCACTCGGACTGTGTAGTCATCAACAAACTCTCCCAGCATCAGACCCATGACTTCCATGGGTACACCTGCACGTCCGTGCTTCAACATCTATGGGAGCGAGAAATATAATGAAGTGTTCATTATCTGGTTTCACAGCTTATAGAACATGACTACAGGTAAATACTTTAGCGGAGTTGAGAGCAAGAGCGGGAGGAAGGGAGCGACTAAACATTATAAATATATATATGTACTTTACAATATACAATGTATATATTATAGCGTAAAAAGAATTGGGAGAAACTCCTTGTGCCTGAAATTGGTCACAATTTCAATTCAAAAAAAGACTGCTTTTTTCACAAAAGTGGTAAAAAATTCAGAAATCTGAAAATACATGATTTTTTTGTTAATTTTGTTGTATTTTAGCATGTAAGTTGTGGTAGGCAAAGGTACAAGCCAAATCTTTAGTAGTTTTTGTAAAGATCATTGTTTTTAAAATCTTACTTTTTCTCAAACTAGTGTCAACATTTTTCACAATTCAAAGGGCCCTTGCCCCAGTCATAAAATGTTGAGACTCGAACCCAAATGGAGACCACTTACCTTAAGCAAAGCTAGGGATGAGATGTAGACCTGCTCTGCTGTGTCCACTGCCGGGGCATCAGATGGCGGAGCTCCCTACAATAAATTGGGAATTTACTATTTATGCTATTTGTTGCCAAGTCTTTTAATTTAATGAAACTTTTATAATTGTCTTATTTTGTTCATAAGTGTGTTAATTAACATAATAAGTTTATGATAACATAACCATTGGCTATAATTATTTTAAGAAACATCTTTTATTTCACTAATTCACTAAATATTAATGGAAGATGTTGTTTTGTTTGAGAGTAAGGTGTCTGGTTCAATCAATGCTGCAAATCTTACAAACATACAAGCTTGTAACTTATGCCTTCAAATTCTCAATCATAACACACGTTATACCAGGATTCTTACACATATCTATGTCAAGTATTGAACCACCTACCTGCCCCAGGCCATGCATCCCTCCTCCGAGTCTTAACAGTCTGTCCATATCTGTAATATTGAGACAGCATGGAATTAAGGACAAGTTTTAAGGTTAAACAAAGTTATTGTTGGAAACAATGTTTGCTCCCTCCGAGCACAGGCATCTGGATCATTGTTTGTCACTTAAATGTACTGAAGATATTTAGTGTCTTTCATATACAAAAAAGTTTGTACATACAATGAGATAAACAACACATCTGAAGATATTTAGTGTCTTTCATATACAAAAAAGTTTTTTTTGTATATGAAAGACACTAAATATCTTCAGATGTGTTGTTTATCTCATTGTATGTACCCAAAATGGTTTTAAACAACATTTAAGTGACAAACAATGATCCAGATGCCTGTGCCTCCGAGGGGGAACAAAGTCAAACTATGTGAAAAATCAAGTTAAGCTTCAAATAAAGTTTCATTGAATTAAAGTTGATACCTGCTGAGAATTAGCCCAGACACAAATGGACCTTCATCACACTACATAAAAACAAAATGGGACATAACTCTGTGACAAATCATCAAACTTGAACATGCTATAATATGGACATCTTCTCTTGTTAGTGATAGTTGCCATAAAATTTCATTAAATTCAAGCATGTAGTTAATAAGAAATAGCACAAAAAGTGGAACAAACTTGTTCTATATCATTCTAAATGGAAATAAACTCAGTGAAAAATTAGTGCGATGATCATCCTGAAAATTCTCTTTTCTGTGAACGTTTCATGGTTTTAATAAAGCCAGTGGTTGCAGAGCAAAAGCCTTGGCAAGAGAAGTGGGATGGACAAAGCGGCGACAATATGCTCTTAAAATGTTTTAGGAAGCATAAGGATACTGTAGTCTCTATATAATAGTTTTCAACCACGAACACAGTTTTAAGAATTTTAAAAACTGAAATTTTCTTGGGGAGCTTATGAAATAAACATAAACATCAAAAGAAACACCAGTCTTCTTTACTTACTGTGAAATCATTAATGTTCGTGGGGCATTAATGTTCTTGGTTTTCGTGGGTTGGGTGATCCACGAATTCAAGATCCCACGAAATATTAACCCTTTATTCACTTTTTCAATTGCCTTGTTACGTACATACTCTAGTATATTCTTTACAGAGGTCGCAGTATACAGTGTTAAAACCTGTCTCACTGTATAACTTACGATCATTATTCTGTTAATATATTATAACTGCCTTTAACAAATAATGAACCAAATCAATTAAATGTGTTTTATGCAGCAAATGACAATTATAAGCACGTGTTTAAACGTGTGCTGTTAATGAAAATCTCGAAGTTTACAAGATGTGCGTGACGAGTGTCCATACTCGATTTTTTTATTTAATGAAATAATTAATCGATTATTAGTATATTGAAGGTTACTAAGCACCAAACGTGACAATATACGCACCTTTTCGGTGTTTTCACAGTTTGCAAAATTCTTAATTGGCATTCAATGGCTTCCCCTATCTATATTTATGATCAGGATACATCTTCTTTTATTACCTTTATTCCCAATTAAATCGATAAGTGACATGGGTATAAGCACTAATTGGCATGTCGTACCACATTAGCGATTGTCATAAACCGAGTGACGTAGAAGACGGAAATCACGGGCCAGCACGTGGATATTATGCAGACGATCTAGGACGACCGCATCTTCGATTTTTTTTATTTTTTTTCAAAAATGAAAATCCACGAATTCAAGTACCCACGAAATTGTTTTTTTTTTTGGCAAACCACGAAATTTCATGCCCACGAACATTAATGATTTCACAGTATCAATTAAACTTAATAATCAGAACAGAACAGAACAGAATTTTTATTACACGTAAACTATACAGTTTTTTGTGTTTCATATACATATTTTATAAATTACAATTACAATTATACAATGTAGTGTGAAATATTAAATAAATATTATAATTAATCTATTTTTAAGGATGAACTGGAATAGAAAACACGAATCAATCAAACTATAATAGTATATAATACAATAACCAATAGTTTGCTTTTTATATACTAGTATATGTTGGAACAAATGATACAATTGATCAATTTCTAACAATAAAACAGACTCACATAGTATATATCAACATAAATAGTAACCAATGGTTACAAATGTTAACAAAGCATACCACTGCTTGAGATAAAAATGTGTATCAAGGCCTATAATTATTGATTCATTAATAAAGTAGAACGCACCTTAAATGCTTCCGATATATATTTGCTTAACCTAAATGTTTCAGATGTATTTTGTGTATTAAGAAGTTGCACAAGTTTAAACATACTAGGTCTTATTCTATAATAACCTTTAATATAAGTTTGTCTTAATTGGACATAAGGTGTACACTTAAATATAAAATGAAATTCGTCTTCTACTTCGTTCGAGTCACATACTTGACAAGGACGTAAGTGGCGTTCTAATCTATCATATCTGCCAGTATGAACTCTTAAATTATGCGAACATATACGTATTTTTGTGATAGCAATTCTAAGATTTCTTGACACAATATTGTCTAAATAGGATTCAAACTCGAATGCAGTTTTAAGTACTCTATAAACTATTAAGACACCATTTTCATTAACACTTCCATGCCATTGTTGTAAATATTCGTCTATCAGACGCTGTTTAAAAATACAAATGAACTGGTTTTCGTTTAGCTGTGTATCATTACACCATACATCATAAAAGCCATATCTGGTGAGAAGGTTCTTAACCTTATTGAACCAATTATCCTGATTGTTATTAATATTCAACATTGCGTCTTCTATGACAGATTGAGTAATTATATTGTCACTTTTCTTAAGTTTGAACCAGTATTTTACAATACGTACATATCTATTTATATACAATGGGTATCTACCCAATTCACCGTAAACAGCAACATTTGAAGACGATTGTCTGACGCCTAGTACGGCTTTGCAAAATTTTAAATGTATCTTTTCTAGCTGTGTAGACTTCGTAAATCCCCAAATTTCACACCCGTATGCAATTATAGATGAAACAAAGGCATCAAATAATTGCAAAGCTACCCTAGGTTTACATTCATACTTTTTAAGATTTGACAGCAATGTGTTTACTGCTTTTAAACCCTTACCATATAATGTTTGGGTATTAAGGCTAAAATTGCCAGTATAATTTAAAGTTACTCCTAGATAGTTAAAATCATTTACAACGTCAACATCTTCGTTTGCATACAACCATTTTTCATTACGTTTTGTGCCACCTCTTTTGCGAAAAATTACAATTTTAGTTTTAGCAATATTGACCTCTAAGCCCCAGGTATTACAATAACTATATAAACGGTTTAACGACAATTGTAAGTCTTCCGGGGTTTCACCAAGAACAACCATGTCATCCGCAAATAACAATAAAATCAAAGAAATATCACGTAAAGCTAAACCACAATCGTTTCTATTTTGTAAATACAATTCTAAGTCTTCCACAAATAATGAAAACATAATCGGGGAAAGTATCTCTCCTTGCCTTAAGCCTACTGCTATATTAAAAAAGTCTGAATAGCTATTACAGTGTTTTACACAGGACTTTACTGACTGATACATATTGCGTATAATACGTAATATTTTACCATCTAAATTGGATTTATACAACTTTAACCATAGCGCACTGAGATATATGGAATCAAAACAACGTTTCATATCAATGAAACAGCAATACAACCGTTTATTTAAGTTAACGTATTTTTGCACAATTGACTGAAGAATAAACACTGCATCGATTGTAGACCTGCCTCTTCTAAAACCAAACTGTGCATCAGAAATTACATTATTTTTTTCACACCATTTAGTTATTCGCTGATTAAGTACACATGTAAAAAGTTTTGCAAAATTGCTTAACAATGTTATACCTCTATAATTTTTAATAAATCAACAGTTCAAACTATCTGAGGTTCAGTATATCAATAAATAACATGCGTGAAAGCTGTCTGTTGAAACCTATTCAATGGTACCCTAATTTAAAGTCTTCAATGTCCAACACCACAAGAAATAATTAACTGTGATTTTATTTACTATATATAAACATGTACGAAATTCAAATTTCATGAAACCAGCAAGCCTGGCTTGTTGAAGACAAACTTTTTCAAGCCGAATACAAAGTTACAGGCCAGAGATTCCATTAAACATCCATATGCTACGTTTAAGGCACAAATTCTGTCAGAATACTGGTATCTCCCAAGTAAAGTTAAAATAAATCAGTAACAGGGGATTTTACATCAATTTATTACATAAAGAGTACACAAAAATCCTTGATCTATATTGTCACTTAATTTGTAACTTTGGCCAGTTTTGACACCTCTTTCCGAGGAAAAGACTGCTTTGTCAATGACATTTCACCAAAAAAACAACAAAGTCAATGGTTCCTACATGGTCTTAACGAATGAACATGCAACATACAATGTCAGAAGAACCTGAGTACCGACAATTTTTGGCCACATGACGACATTCTAGTAAAAAATATGTCAGCCTTGCAAGTATGTTCAAATATCAAAATAACCACGATAAAACAAAGTTTATCGCAAATCAAGGTTGGTCATGATTCTAGGGACAAGTATGATGCATGGTTTCATTCACAAATATGGCTATTAGAGTAATTCTGAGTTAATTAAATTTGCAGTACCAATTGTACTATTCAAATTATGGAGCAGTTTTAAAATTAGTTTTTTTTTTGTCTAATTAATTGGCTCTCAAACAGCTCTAAAAATTGTAAACTCTTGAGTCCCTGCCCAAGCAGCGAATGTAGTCCATATATAAACAGCTGCTTCAGAGTCTTTGACGATTTTTTATTTGGCCGCTCTACGCGTCCATATCCCACTTGTTTTTTTCCTAGCCAAGAATGACAGATCCCAGCGTATATTGAGCGGAAAGATAATGGGAACCTGCTAGGTTCCAAAATTGCCACACTTTGTTTACAGTAGTCGATCTAAATTAGACTTTATTTCTGTTTCATTTAACACTTGAGTGTAATAAGAAAAGGGTATTGGCTAAAATTAATTAATGTATAACTTTCGTGTTTAATGCACCAGTCAATTGTAACCCCCCCCCCCCCGCCCCAGGTCCGGGGGTAAACCAGGGATAGCAGGGGAAATGGGCTGTGTTTTTACCTTCCAGGTGGCCCTGCAGTGCTGGGTGACTGCAGTGGTTTTGTCTTCATGCCAAATATAGCGGAAATTGGCATTATCTAGGGTCCCTTGGGTGCAGGGGCATTTTGCGGGGCTTTTACAGGCAGAGCGTCCCTGCAGGACGCAGATTTGGCAGAGCGTCCCCGCAGGACGCAGATTTTATCTGGGCTTGGCTGGACCGAAAGTCAAAGTCCCCGCTATTCCCCGTACCTGGGGGAGTCGTGATTACAAAGGGTACCCGTTACAAATGACTGGTGCATTAGTATTGTGGAGTTAGAGTTGAAGAATATATTTTACATGGGTATGGATCAGTCGACTTGTGGCGTGTAGGGTACAAAATGAACATTTATATGTTAAAAAACGTTGCATAAATGCGCATTAAGTGGCTAGCAGATGAAGAAATCTGGAGTGTTTATCCACCTGTCAACAACATTCAATCACTGTATCTATTCTATA
The DNA here is from genome assembly GCF_026914265.1 of Mya arenaria. Taxonomy (NCBI): domain Eukaryota; kingdom Metazoa; phylum Mollusca; class Bivalvia; order Myida; family Myidae; genus Mya; species Mya arenaria. The sequence continues at coordinate 31,212,897 of NC_069131.1, forward strand.
CAAATTACAAATTCCAGACAATCAATCAAATCTTTAAATAAATTATATGCAAACCCGTATCAAACCAACTGATTTCAATCTTTCAATTTACTTAAAATGCAATATATACCTTTCGATAATTGAAAAGAGCCGGTTTCTGACAAAGCGAATTATACCGGAAATAGCGGAATAAAGCACGAATTAAACGAACGGTATCAACAAAAGAAGTTCCTAAAGTGCGAAACGGAAGAACCGTAGTAAAATGAATTCACAATGCGCGATGCATCCCGATCAATCTTATAAAAAAGTATATAGATCTAAGGCTAGAAAAAGTTTCATGATTTTTTTTTTCTCCTGTTTTGTTGATTGTTCAACCATTTTTACATGTGGAACAGGGGCTCCTAACTGAAAGCAACCATAGGTATATTATCTATTCTCATTCGTTGTTCAAAGTGTTAATACAAGTTTGGCCTTTTATTTATTTTTATTTCGTTTGTTATTTAGTAAATCTTGTTTTCATTTATGTGCTTATTTGTGCTGCACAATGGTCCGTTATGTCTGGTCCATAATCATAATGTCCATGGTCCGTGATATTCGTGACCCGTTTTATTGTGGGCTACGTTAATGGAAATCAATATAATAACATGTACATTTTAGACAGTTTTTGTAGGTATTCTAGGAATTAATTCAATGTTTAACATGAAACGACATAGTTCAGTTGAGTAACGCTAATGTTATTCATGTATTTTCTACAAGACTGAGCTATGAGGATAGTTCAACACTGGCCTTAATTTCTTTGAATACATCTAGAGAAGAAGACAAGTCTAACACAATCCTCAAATTACTGACATGAATATATCTAAGTCTACTTTTTAGTACGGGAACAATCACTTAAATTCTTACTTCATCATGACCAGATGATTTGAGAATCTCCCTAACTTTTAAAACCCAGTTTGCAAAATAATAATTATTTCCCAAGAGATAAATTTGGTCCTTAATATAGCATCTAAAATACAATTCGCTTGATTCACTATATATAATGAAGTGCAAAATGCCACATCGCCAATAATTAGTAAGTAAGAAATAATGTATACAAAATAATGTGAGCTGCTGCACGAAAACTAAACATGTATGATAAATAATGGATATCATCACAACCGTATCACTTAAATTTTAAGGAACTGACGTCTGAAATCTGTCGAAATAAGTTAAAGAAGCAAACGTACATGTATAACGATATATATTATTGAATAAAGAACCTTTTCAAAAAATTGAAAACAATCAAATATGTTTGTCTGCTTATGAGGCACGAACCCAGAAAAAATGACCTTAATTGCAGAAATTCCCTATGCACAGAAGCTACGGCGCATCCGGTATCTACAACGACATGATCTGTTTTCACCCGGTCAGAAAAAAACAACCTTTGCTTGCGTAACATATTTTTCAATACCATCGAACTTGTAGTTAATGCGTTTGATATTAGTTTTTAATGTTTAATAACTGTTCACCCACTTTTATGTCGACAGCACTGACATCTAGACTCGCGTCACTCTTCTGTCCCGCCGGTCCCGAGTCACTGGATGTCCATTTGATTCCGTGCAGCCAGTTGCTTTTTGAGTCTTGGTCACTCGCTCATGTCGATACGCGCTTCGAGCGAGTCGTCGAAGAAAGAAATTCTGCCGGATTATTTGTCAACGACATATTTGGACAAAAATTTCCACTGAACAATGGTTGTCGGGATAAAACTGTTTTGGTAGATGAAGGTTCGGGCTCGGATTTGATTGAAACATCGATTGTGCCTTTCGGGTATTTTGATCATTACTGAGTGGCGGATCTAGTGCTATGTCAACTAGGTTGTTTATTATTTAAAAATCGCATTTGATGTACCGCTATTGGAGACCGTTCTATATAAGGTCAGTGTCTGTGCGGTTCCAATCGTGTTCCACGATTCTCGCAGCACGCCATGGGATAATTCATATGTGACAGTCGCTGTGGGATGACATACGCGGCTTATTCAAGGAAAGGACGAACGTACGTCTTATCTTCCATTTACCCCTTTCATATACCTTGAACAAATTAAGTGTAAAAATGGGCACATGCAAACCGGTTTAAATACCCAGTAGTGTTTTTACCAAGTATTTACTGACTGTGTCAAGGCGGCTTCCCCAAAATTTACCAAATGGTGATATGTTCGTATAATTTTCAGTCTATGTTGTAACATGGTCAGTGTTTTGGCTTGAATTGTCATGGTTGAAATTCAATACACTCCGCTGATTTTATAGTATAACAGTTATTTTTGTAACGAAACTGTAATTTTTAGGACGTTCATTATTTGCTAGTAAAATTGCCAACTGAAGTTAAAGAAACATTTAATCAACTGCCACTACAGGTTTCATTTTGTGATCGCATGGCTTGTTGGAAATATACTGTTTATAACAGGGTCTTCGTAAAGTTGTTGCTACTGGGCCACTGGGCCTATTCATGTTGTTTTCATTGTAATATTAACTTATTAAATTGTTTTACCTTTTAATGGAAACAAAGCAAATACGTTTCAACAGTCGGTGACGTGTTAAACCATTGTATTGAAGAAATGTCTACATCACAATATACATAACTAATTCACAAGTTTTCATTACAGATCTTACATTACACTTACATTAACCACAATAAGCTGTATTGGGAATATTTTCAGTATTCCAGGTTATTTTACTTCCTGATCATTCGATACAAAAAGGTTGGTTTCAAATATCAGATGAAGTAGTGCAAATCTTCAGTATGCTAATGCATAACAAACAATTCAAATCGTTTTTAAGTTGGAGATTTAAAATAAGAATTATTGTACATCATTGCTTTTTCAGTGAAGATTAATTACCATGATTGTAATTTCTATTTTTGCAATACTTTTGTGCTTTATTAATGCGGTTTGTACAAATTGTCCAGCCGGAAAATATGGTTACGGCTGTTACAACAATTGCCAATATTCTCATTGTTTCTGTGACCAGCAAAGTACATGTTATATGTGCGAAGATGGATTTTGGAACATAACGAAAAACTGCGTGTCAACATGCGTTACTCCAGCATGCATATGCTCCAACTATACAAACTGTCTTTCGTGCAAGGACGGATCTTATGGATTGGGGAATAAGTGTGTAAATAATTGTTCTTCTGGATGCAATGACAACAAATGTAACGATAATGGAACGTGTTTAAATTGTAAGCCCAATTATACAGGGAACAATTGTGATTCGTGTGTAGATGGCATGTATGGAGCAACCTGTTCTTTGCAATGCAGCCAAGGTTGTGAAGGGAACGTCTGCAATTCACTTGATGGAACATGCAACTGTAGTAAATATTATCAGGGTGTAAAATGTGAATCTTGTATTGAAGGTCGGTACGGAACTAACTGTTCTAAACCATGTAATCATGGCTGTGTACAAGGTGAGTGCTCTTCTAACAATGGAAATTGTGAATGTAAAGAATATTACAAAGGCAATACATGCGACGTATGTGTAGACGGTAACCACTGTTTGAATGAATGTGAGTTCTTCCATTGATGTATTATACCTTTCTTCAAATACATAACTTAAAAGCTCTTACAACCTATTGAGATATTATTCTCAAAACCTTATTTTTACACAGACACATATTGAAAATTGATATATTTTATCGATTTTCTAACAACAATTCACACATTAAAAGCTGCACTCTCACAGATTGACTGATTTGACTAATTATTCATTTTTTTTTGTCTCAGAATAAGCTGATTTTGGCATCAATGCTTTCACATCAGTCATATTGAAAAACACACAATATAACCGATCTCAATTGTTTGGAAAACTACCGAAATTTTCACTTCTTCTTAAAGCGTAAGTAATACGTTTAGGCATAAACATCAATTTTAGAGCGTAAATATTAAAAAAATGCGATATGATTTTTATCAGCAGTCTTGTTTAACCGGTTCTCAGACATTTATGCAAAATTTGGCTAATTCCAAGACAAATAAGTAGGCACTTTGGCATAATCATATGTAGACAAACCTATCCATATTTCTAAATATTTTCATTTACGGTTTTGATATTAAGCTACATGAAACAGTCTTAAATTCCTTGGGATTATTCCGAGTGCTGTTTAATTCCTTTCTTTTCGTTTATAGATAGAGCAGCCTCAAACTCACCGTATCAGCGTTACATTCTCTTTACACGTACCACCCCAGTATGGTGGTTGTGACCGTATATAATACGTGCTCTGCCTTTTTAAAAAGAGCCACATATTAATGCCCTCGATTTAAACATTAATTCCAATAAATAATTAAACTATATATCGCATCATTATCAATTTCATTTATACGAAGTGGAAATAAATATTATAATTCGCGAAGTTAGATATTTGTGTAAATATACCTATGGGCTCCTTGCTTGTATAACCATCACATTTTATGCGCTTAGGTTGTGATTCATCCTTAACTAACACAATCATCATGTAAGAAATGGAAGCGTGTTCAAACAATATTAATAAGGAAACCATTGATTTTGATATTTTTAAACGCTTATATAAAATACAACTCTAACTTTAAAAAAAAGCAACAACATTAAATGATTTTATCTTCATTCAAGTTTATTATCATACAGCAAAAGGAAAAGGTGTGCTAATGATTTAAAAAAATACCCTGAATGATAAACCACGTCGTCATCATATCACTTTCGCGGTCAAGATTCGTTTTTATCATTTTTAGGAAACTCATTTTATAAATTCCATATTGAATGAGCACTCATGTTATATCCTCAATTTGTTAGTGATTCTGTTCATCTTAAGTCATACGTAGTAGTTCTAGTTCTATTCGATCGTAATGTTTTGATGAGTAATCCTATTAGAATACAGTATGATTTTCCTGATAATTTTAAAATGTTATATGACATAAATATTCAGCGGAAAAAAATAATAATCAGACAGAGGCAGATCGGACAGAGGCAGATAAACCAAACGTTGGAGCGGCTGTTGGTGGGGGAGTGAGTGTTGTTCTTGTAGTAGGAGCTGGTGTCGTTATTATCATTATTCTCAAACGAAGGTATGTTGTGAATTAACTAATTGATAACGAATTATGTTCATAATTGGTTATTTAAAGGTTTTGTATTAAGAGAAATAGTAAATATTAAATTATATATGCTGTTATTATTGAAGTACAATTTGCTTTCATGTTATCATTTTCAAAGAAACAAATTGTGCTGGAAAAAGCCACAAGGGGAAGAGCAACACAGCGAAGAAATCCAAACTCCTCAGCTTATTGTGTACGCTACAGTCCAGAAAAATAGTAATGCGATATTAACAGTAATCTTAGTTTAGTTTAAATATATTTATTTATAACTTGTGAAATAATCTATTACAACATCATATTAATGAAGTTGTGGTACGTTGTAATACGAGACCCAATGATGACCACAAACTAAACTCACATGCACCCGCGGCGGGAATTGAACTCGGGACGCGTTAGTAAGAAGCTGGTGCGTTAACTAATGGGATACTACAAGAAGAAGTAATCTTTATTGTATTTGTTGTACTTCTTCGACTCATAAAGAAAATATCATTCACACATTTCAAACAAATTAGAACTTGGTGTATACAATGTAAGAGTAGAGATTTACTGCATAACACTCAGATTAAAAGAACACATCGTTTAATAGGAATCAGTTCTCAGATGTTATTTATTTACCAGATATTTAAAGCCTGAAGTAAATGCGTTTATACTTAGGGCCTAAACCTGTACCCGCCAAGGAAAGGGATACTCGGCATGGATATCAGACACAACAACCTCACACTTCCTCTACCGAACTCCATACTGAGACTGGTAAGATTATCATGAACAACTTATGTATACTAGTTTTAGAAAACCCCGATTATGAAGACAGCTATAACCTGATATGAATCAATCTCGAGTCTGTTTCCTGTGGCGAAACAGATTTCCATATTAAGAGAATAGTCTGAGAGACATGGTGTCAATACTTTGCTGGAAACCCACGACGTTATGGGTAAAAGGCGACAACCACAACCATTCTAACACTTTTACCTTCAATATGACTTTGTTGTTATGCATAAACAGGTATTGTTAAATATTTGCTTTGCAGATAACAAATTATACGAAGACATTTCATTAGGAGCTGATGATCCAAACTCTATTCAAGAGAATGTCATTCAAGAAACCGGACGAAATGTTAATGTGGAAACACAACAAGTTGAACTGTTTATTGTAGATGAAACTGCTGAAGATGCTATCCTTGAAATCGGTAAACTTTCAATACTTATATGTTCATAATATATTATATTTTTAAGGTCCTAACAAATAATGATAACGTTATTATTTCTTACTTTCGTATGTTTAATTTTTATTCGTTATATGGTTTATGAGTTTAAAATGTTTCTTCGTCTTCTTCTTCTTCTTCTTCTTCTTCTTCTTCTTCTTCTTCTTCTTCTTCTTCTTCTTTTTCTTCTTCTATAACGGATGAAATGTTATTATCTTATTGACTGATGTATTAATACATTACATTAATCCTCCTTTAGACGAAGATGACCAAATAGCCAGAGCAATCGCAGCCAAGTTTGAAGAGAAAGGAGGTTTATATTACAACAACGCTGATAAAATCAATAAACAAAAAATCGCTGTTGACAACTTAACGACATATGTAATCGAGAAAACTGACATTGATATGGAAGAAGAATTCGAGGTAAAATACTGTTCATGCGCTGATAACAACACATCATCATTTAGAAAAAATGTATGTTTCATTGTCTTTAATTGATATAATCAGTACCGATTATTACACGTTACAATTTTGTCTTGCAGAAATTTCCCTACGGATTGACAAAACCATACGCGGATTCGCAGAAGCACGAAAATGTTCAACGGAACAGATATAAAGGAATTTATCCATGTATGGTTTGCCATTTGATACCATCATGGCGTTTAATATAATTGTTATTGAGTTTTTCTTTGCCAGGACATTATATCTTTTCATGTAACAACTCTGCGTGTTTACCAATTCCCTATGTCCGCGTTTACGTATATATGTCATATGTTAATCTATTCAAAATACGCATTGATAAAGGTATACATTCATCGTTCATGGAAATGTTCTGGGTATTTTGTCGGATAAATTGTAAATGTAATTTCAGATGACGACACAAGGGTCAAACTCAGCGACTGTGAGACGGACTACATCAATGCTAGTTTCATAGATGTAAGTAAATGTTATAGCACGTTTCGTATGAAATGCAAGTATACTATATTTAACAATAAAAACGTAACTGTTAAACTTTGAAATGTTTCCTTAAAGTGCTTCCCAATACAAGAATCGATGCCACTAAGATTCGAGTTCAGAGTTGTCTCATATAACAGTCGATGCTGTTGGTAAGATGCATTTTCTGAAAGCATACAATTATATATTTATTTCAGGGATACAACAAAAGACATGCGTACATTGCAGCACTAGGTAATGCATACAGTATTTCTACAGTTTAAGCACTTTAAAGTTACATATAGCTACCATGATCAAAGGTTGACTAACTTACGCTACACTAATGATTTTTACTGTGAACTCTTGTTTCTAGTAGATAGTTCTCTCCATCTCAAAAGTAGTATACAGATACCACACAATGTTAAATAGATGAATAAGCACTGTTCTGAAAAGTGTAAGGTATGTGCAATTTGATCGGTTCGAGAAATTGCGGTTTGTCTGCGAAAACGTTAAATACTAGTATTTAATATTTAGAATCTTAATTGTTGACGTATAATTACAATTTTGGGGCATGATTTATCATTCTTGGGGAAATACAGCCGAATACTTATCTTGATTTCACAAATTATTTTTTAATCGTTTTTTGTACGTGCATTTAATTACAAACACTAGAAAAGGAACTGTCTAAAATACAGAGTTTAATAAATCATTCTATTCACGCTGGTGTGACAAAGATTGTTATTATTTTCTTCCTGTTATGATTTTATTTCCTTACTGTTGAATGGCACGAATTTCTAGTTAAATTAAACAAAAACATCAAACATAACAATTATTTCAGTATAGATATTTGAGTTATCTTATATATAATCGATTCAATTTAAGAAAAAACAAACATCTGAAAGGTTTTTCATTTCAATGAATTTGTAGGTCCCATGTCAAAGCAGCTCGGGGATTTCGGTCCATTTTGGCAGATGATCTGGCAAGAAAAAGTGGAGAAAATTGTCATGCTGACCAACCTTGTTGAAGAAGGAGTAAGATAACTTCACAATAAATGCGCCAGTCAATTGTAGCACTCCCCCCCCTCATCCCACATACAGGTCCAGGGGTATATGGGCCTTACCTAGGTATACCGGGATGCGGGGGCATTTAGCGGGGATTTTACCCGGGATTGGCTGGACCGAAAGTCAAAGTCCCCGCTCTTCCCCGGACCTGAGGGGGAGGGGGGGGGGGGGTGCGTGGTTATAATTGACTCAATTAATCAAACTTTTATTTTATAATTGCGCTTGTTATACTCATACTTTCATTGCGGTGAAATACGAGGGTTTATAACTTGCCCTTTATTAAAATATATTTGACAAAAATGAAAGTTTGAGGAACTTCTAGTTTCAATGTAGCCTCTTACTGCCATATACATATTTTCTACCTCCATACAGTGTTTTTATCAAATGTTTGTTGCTCTCTTACAGAAAGACAAATGCGAGCAATATTGGCCAAACCCTGGAACAGATAAACATTACGGACGCGTGTTTATTTCTTGCCAAACTGAAGCTGAATATGCCGAGTTTACGAGAAGAGAATTCACAATTTCGAAGGTGAGTTATTGGAATGAACAATACCTTTATGAAAAAAGTATTACTGTGAATTATATATAAGTGCTTAGCAACGAAATATTGTTCTATTTTATAAATCTAGAAACAGCTAGATTAGTTTATATTCCTGTAATAATATAATAAACGTAACTCTAACGTTCAGGAAGATATTATGCCTTAGACATATTTTTAAAATCAACTCTCAATTAAACCTTATTTCTATAAACGATAAACCGTATGACTGTTTCTATTTAGTCGCTTAACATTTTGATTAATCTAAATCATGTTTACAATATTCATTAGTTAAAATATTGACATATCTTCCTGAATCATTCAGGACTAAACTGCCATCAATACAATGAACACATTTAAGGCATTCGGTTTACATTGGGGTAGACGTTTACATTTTCTTTTCAAACTACAGATCGTTCGCTCTTACAAATACAAGGACATCGAACAATGGTACACTATTTAAATGCGGAATATAAATTTACAAATATTTACTTCCTTATTTAATTCACACGCTAGTAGAAAATATCTTAAAACTCAAATTCTTAAGTTAAAAGTTCACCAAATAGGAACTAACAAAATGATGGTATAATTGCATAAAAACACAACCAAAACCATAGGAATGACCTCTGGATCCTTAAGATAATTTATGCTGAACTTGAAGCCACACGATTCAAGGCTCTAACATTCATTTCCTGATTTAAACTATACTATATTCTAATATCGATATCCATCGTGGATTGATAACCACGAAAATTAGTCAGAAACTGATTAAACTAAAACTAATTAAATTCTTAAGTTACTTTTATTTGTCGTAAAGAAATTACTCGGATCTTATTCGAATTTCTGTTACATGAAAACTAATTAAAATGTTCGATTGTAAAATAATGGCAAAGGGGCACTACCGACTATTAATGCGACAAACATGCATGGGGAAGTTAAGGTTGATATATCCACGTACAATCGATTAATGGTATGAGATATATCACGGTGGTAAGACCAATGTAAGAATAACTTTAAACTATCCGACAATGCTTATCAAGTGAACAGTGTGTAAAAACGGCGGTAAAATGAAATAGTATTTTTTACAGGATAGCGAGACCAGACAGCTTCACCACCTTCACTTTACATGCTGGCCTGACAAAGGTGTACCTGAGGATGTGACAGGAATCGTTGAGTTCAGACAGAGAGTCCTGAATCTACCTGACCAATTTGATGGCCCTGTTCTCGTTCATTGCAGGTACTTCCTGTCCTATTTTAAATAGGCCTAATGGTTTGCTTCATTTCAATTGTTGCATTGTTATAACGTTCCTACCTGGTTAGTAAAACAGTGCTGCCAGGATCCGTCGAAATAGTAAAAACCCAAAGGATATTATCTCGATTAAGACGAACATATAATTCATGTTCGTTAATGTGACAAAGAAACAGTCTCTCTTGCTTATGCCAACGCAATTTAAAAACAATTGTCATTGGTTTTTCCAGTGCTGGCGTCGGTAGAACTGGCACCTACATCGCCCTAGATATGTTGACAAAGGAAGGAGAGAGTGAGGGAGCTATTCACATTCCTGGCTGTGTAATTAACATGAGACAAGACAGGGCCTACATGATACAGACGTTGGTGCGTAATGGTGTCAGGGGTATCTTTGACGCCTTATATATGTCTTTACCATATCCTTAGTGCCAGTAGTACAAATTTTGATAACAGTAGATTTTATATCAGTGCCATTGAATTTAGTTGCTCTATAAATGTTAAGTCACTGATGCTTAACAGATCAATTATAATACGAACCGTGCTGTATTACTGTTATCTTTATAAACAGCCAGGTATGTATGTGTTTCTTATTCTATCATAGTACATGTAGCAGGAATAATAATTGTAGTGATTGTAGCAAATACTATATTGTTTTTATACTTAAAATTACTGTCTAGACCATCCATTTTGCGTCCTGTCTCTGCCCCTAATTTAATAGTCAAGAATTATTGTCCACGACCTTATAAAATATTTTGTTCTTTGTTTTTAAATAAATAGTAGATGGACTGTGAACCAAAAACAATTGATAATACTTAAATAGCTTTTGATTGACTAAGGTTCAAGTTTGCATACTAAAGCTGATCACCATAATTGGTAATTTCGTTGGTCATTTTTCTATTTAGAACCAGTACCAGTTTTTACATAGAGCTCTCGTCTGTTCACTGAGTGATATAAGCAAACAAATAAGAGGGAAACATTTTCGCCAGTACATGAATGCGATGGAGGAAGAAGACTTCAGTCGACAATTTCAGGTTTAAATGTTTGTTTTGACTTCGGTTCATTCTTTGTACATAAAAGGGTATTTCTATTCTGTATTTACATATTTAAATGCGTTGACTACAACTGTAATACAATTCAAATGCTTTTGTTGAGAGGCCTGATTCAGTCAATATAAAAACAAGAGAAACATATTTAATGTTTATATGTTTTATTGTTGGTGCTGCTGCTGTTGTTTTTGTTGTAGTATGTGTTGTTGTTATATTTCACAAAACAAAAATCGCTTATAATATTTTCAGGAAATGCAAACAGTTTTAGAAAAATCATCAGATAATGAAATACAGGCCATTGAGAGGAATAAGAGTTTGAAGGGCAAGAACAGACCATTTGCAGACGTACCAGGTATTTTGTTGTTGTTCAATATTCCTGTATGTGATTGTTCAATTCATTCGCTTGAAAAGAAGTTAAATCCTCAGTCTAATCACTTCTCAGTGGTTATTTGTAGGCTGTATCCTCATAAAGCAGAGATGAGGTATTGTAATTAGTATGGTAGACTGATGTCAATTTGTGTAAATATCATGTTTAGTTTATTTTTCATATGTGCTTGTTGCATAGCCACGATGAAGGTATTTGGTGACATTAAACATGAAGCAAGTTTTCTGCTACAAAGGAATGACATTCATTAGGTAAAACAATAGCATGTCGTTTATCTAAATATTTAAGGCAATACTTGAACGTATATACAGCTGCTTTCATGATATATATTGTAGGAGATCGCAACAGACCTAGTCTCTTTCTTGATATTCAATCCGGATCCTCTGGATATGTCAATGCAGTATACGTCGATGTAGGTATCATTTACTGATTAAGCTAACTTGATTAATAACCAACTTTATGTATTATATCAACGTTAATTGAAGTAATTCGTTTTATAAGATATACTGGCCACAAGCCAAAATAGCTTATGAAATGGTATGGTGTCCGTCGTCCGTCTGCACGTGAAACAATTTGTTAGTGAACGCGATTCAACCTTCACTTCTTATCCGATTTTAACCAAACCTATATAACAGCTCGATAACCATTTGAGCTCTATCCCTATCGAAAACAAACCACATCCGTCAATTTATGACGGGATTATGGCCCCTGATTTAGTCAAAATTGCAATAATTGATCCTGTGAACGCGATACAGTTTTTTTTATTATCCGACACATACTTAACTTATACAGAAGCTAAATATACGTCAGAGCTCGGTTTATTTAGAAAACCTGAGAGACCCGTCCATGCATGCCTGGATTATATATATATATAGGAAAGGAAACAAAAATGCAATAATTGAGCTTGTGAACACGATTTACTCTTTCTTTGTAATGCAATATTTACCAAACGTATACAGTGGTTAAATATCCATGACATCTTGTTTCCTTTCCAAAACCAGCTAGATCCGTACATGCACGACTTGATTATGGCCCTTTAAATGGTCAAAATTGCAATAATTCAGTTGGTGAATATAGCCTTCAAATATAACCCCAAGTTTACCGAACCCATACAGAAATAAGATATCAATGAGGACCTTGTTCCTTCCGAAATCCACCTAGATCAGTATATGCACAACTGCGTGATGGCCCTTAAAATTAACAGTAATGTTAAAAACGCCTACATTATTATCTAATGTTTACCAAACCTTATAATAGCTAGATATCTGTGTGAGCAGGGTTCCTTTTAAAAACCAGCTTCATTCACCCATGCATGACTGGATTATGGTCATCTAAACTTTAAACTGGCAAACAGCTTACTTTAACTTGTGAACACAAGAACGCATTTATTAAATATCCGATGTTTACTAAACTTATACAGGGATTCGGAATATATGAGATCTCGGTTTCTTATTTTAACCAGCCACATTTGTTCATGCATGACTGGAGTATGGCCATTGACTTTACATTTGATATAGTTATAATTGCAATTCATTTGAATTATTATGTTTACTAATTTATACAACAGTTATATATCTATTAGAGCTCGGTTCCTTTCCAAAACTAGCAAATTCGTGGTTATCAAACAATTGCTAACAAATGTCTTATAATCTTGATACAGAAAGTGACCAAATTAGACAAGCCAGTAGAGCACAGGCCCTCATGAGCCTCTTGTTAAAATATATCAACCTTATGCAAATCAATAGTTTCATGATGTTTTAAAAATTGAGTCTTAAATAAGGGTTGGTAAATAGAAATAAGCTAATGATTTACAACGTGCATCAGTAGCAATTTGCAACAACTACATCTTTTCCAGAGCTTGAAAGCAAGAAATCGATTCTTGGTTGTACAAAGTCCAACGAAAGGAACCGTGATTGACTTTTTGACACTCTTGTACCAGGAAAATTGTACTTGTGTCATAAGCTTTGAACCTCCTATGGCAAAACACAAAGTATGGTGTATTAATTCAAGATACATGTGTTACATTGATTAATGTTTGAACGTTTAATAAACGTATTAGTTTACATGTATTAATCAATCATCGTTATTGAAATCATAAGTATGCTTTCTGTTACTGGCTTATCAGTGCCATTGTGGTATGATATAAATGGAAATGCTTATTTCAGAGACAAACTATTGGTTTGTATTATCCTGCTGACAACAAAACTTTAAAACCGGGTGTGTTTCAAGTATGCTGTACTAAAACAGAGAACCATGGCTACTGCACACAAAGACTTTTAACTATCAAACACAGTGGAACTACTGGGGTAACCTTTTAATTCTTTCATTATTTAGCTCTTTACATATTATGTTAAGAAATATTGGCACACTATCTAATTGGCTAGCATTCGACAATATTTCAGTTAGCACGTATTCAAATTCGTTTGTCAAATCGGTAACATACACTGAATTATAACCAACCATTTACTGAGTCTCAAAACTTCTACTTTAAACAGCAACCTTCCGAAAGGGTAGTTAACCACTTTGAATTCAATGGATGGAATCATACAAGGGAAGTTCCGGAGTCAACAAAGGATTTTCTTAAATTTATCGAAAGTATTGACGTCAACTTAAGGGAAACTTCGAACAGAGGCCCAATTCTTGTTCATTGTTTGTAAGTACAGAAATTGGTTTTGTTTTCTTTCTTAAGCATAACCTTTATGTGATTCCAAAAACACTTTCTATCTATCAAACATAGAAAAAAATATATTAAGGGCACCATTTTTGGCCAAGTTAATCATCATGGACGTCATCATCTATCGTCACGTTTATTAACCATTTATAAGTTTTAGCCCAACGTTTATATTTAATTATATTTTAATGTATACTCAGTTTTAGAGCCTTGCCCTTCTTGTTGACTACATAGAAGGCTTTTATCTAAACATGGTCATTGACATGTGACTTGTCTCACTTCCCTAACTGATCCAATATCGTTGAAGAGACGGGGCGGGCAAGAGAGCTTTGTTCTGTATTGTTTCAATTCTCTCGTTGCAGAGACGGGGCTGACAAGAGCGCTTTGTTCTGTATTGTTTTAATTCTCTCGTTGTAGAGACGGGGCGGGCAAGAGCGCTTTGTTCTGTATTGTTTTAATTCTCTCGCTGTAGAGACGGGGCGGGCAAGAGCGCTTTGTTCTGTATTGTTTTAATTATCTCGTTGTAGAGACGGGGCGGGCAAGAGCGCCTTGTTCTGTATTGTTTTAATTCTCTCGTTGTAGAGACGGGGCGGGCAAGAGCGCTTTGTTCTGTATTGTTTTAATTCTCTCGCAGTAGAGACGGGGCGGGCAAGAATGCTTTGTTCTTAATTGTTTCAATTCTCTCGCTGTAGAGACGGGGCGGGCTAGAGCGCTTTGTTCAGTATTGTTTCAATTCTCTCGTTGCAGAGACGGTGCGGGCAAGAGCGCTTTGTTCTGTATTGTTTTAATTCTCTTGCAGTAGAGACGGGGCGGGCAAGAATGCTTTGTTCTTAATTGTTTTAATTCTCTCGCTGTAGAGACGGGGCGGGCAAGAGCGCTTTGTTCAGTATTGTTTCAATTCTCTCGCTGTAGAGACGGGGCGGGCAAGAGCGCTTTGTTCTGTATTGTTTCAATTCTCTCGCTGTAGAGACGGGGCGGGCAAGAGCGCTTTGTTCTGTATTGTTTTAATTCTCTCGTTGTAGAGACGGGGCGGGCAAGAGCGCTTTGTTCTGTATTGTTTTAATTCTCTCGTTGTAGAGACGGGGCGGGCAAGAGCGCTTTGTTCTGTATTGTTTCAATTCTGCTTGAGAAGATGGGACTGGAACAAGAAGTCAGCGTTGTGAACACAATCAGAAAGGTCAAATCAAGACGGAAGTCAGCGATTCCTAATAAGGTAATGAGTATTACTACATGATGATACATAGTCACTTTCTATATGTCTTATAAAAAAACACACTGGTCATAAATTTTTTTTAGAATTTTAAATAAAATTAAATGGAATACTTGTGATTTTCAGACATTGGTTATATTTCATATATTATATCATCTGTGTTCTATTTGTGTATCAGGTTTAATACTACATTGTTGCAAGTAAAAACTGATATCTGACAACAATAAATACTGTTCACGTCATTGCCATAGAGCATATTCTTGCGTTCCGGGTCAACACAGCTATGTTTTCGCTGACAACACGTGTATTATAACTGATTATGTAAGAAATGACCGGTAAACCAAAACTATAGATAAAACATATTATACGTTTAATTCAATTATTTATACTAAATGGTATTCAGAGGTATTCCGGATTCTTGTCCAAAAAATTAGTATCGAAATGATTTTCTTTATTTTTGAGGAAAAAACAATGGATTGCACTATAATGTACATGTGTTTTTGAGGACATGAAGTACACTTTTGGAATATTTCTACAAAGGTTTTCACGAAATGTGTTCTTTATTTTCAGACACAGTTTGAATTTTGCCACGAATGTGTGTTGTCCTATGTGAAGTCATTTGATTACAGTCAATACTCGAATTTCACTGAGAATGTATCTAATGCATTAAATACCTAGATAATGCGATTGCCTATGCCAGGTAAACAACAGCATACGAAGAGAATGCGTACTTACGATTACTGAAAGATGAAGAAGCTGTCCAGTGTTCACGGAAATGAAGTGACATTAATCCAAAGGATGATATATATTGATACCAAAATATTTGACAATACTTGTAGATTTTTTTCTCCTGTTTTAACATACATATATGTATACTATCTGTTTTTGTTAATATATGTCCAAAACTGTATCCAATATGTATGCTGTTGTGTATGTCGAGTCCATAATGTCTTTCGGGCCTACAGCCCTCATGCCATTATGGACATCTTCGGGCGATTACCGCATAATGGCGAGCAGCAAGCAATCATTAACCTCTAATTACACCTTACTCTATCACATCGCTTACTGCACGTGTATCAAACGCATTTACTTGGTTTGTCAACCACATTTATTTCTTAGTTAAATTAAATACAGCGTCGGTATAGGTATATGTACTTATCACGTGACATTCGCATGCTAAATATACACACTATAAACTAGGAAACCATTATGCGCTCTTTTTAAACGGGTAAACTGACCTGAGACAGCGACAAAATATTCATTTAATCATGTAAAATTATGTATTATCGGCCTCATACTAGCTCGTACTGACAATTCTAGGCTTGTTTTGGTGGAAAAAATGTATGTGCCATTTATGGGACTATCTGCTGTCTTGCCCCTTTAGAACGATGTTATATGCATTAATATTTGCAATATATTTTGATAATTGTTAATGAATGAAAATAAATGCAATGTAATTATTGTTTATCTAATGCGAAATTGTGAGTTGAACTCGTATATTTGCTAAAATTCATTCTGATATCTCATGTTCCCATCATTCCGGCTTGTAAGCGTTTAGTTCAACTGCAATCCGACATGAATGTCATATTAAGCAATCTTTCCAGGTCAAAAGCCTTTGAATACCATTAGCCAAAAGCCATCACATTAAGGGAGTCGCTCATGTTTTGGCACCAGTTTCGTTTTCCCGGAAATGAATATGAGAACACTTATATTATAACTACTTTACTCTTTGATACCGAAAGTGCAAAAAATACACTTAAAGCATGAAAAGATATTCTTGTTTCAGTGAGTGGTAAACACACGCCGGTAATGTCAAGGACCCCCCACCCGAAAACTGAAAACAAAACCACACACCCACAATGATTCATACACAAACATATGGATAACTTAACCTTGAACCCTTTTGTTAAAAAAACGTTACTAACGCTATTGAAAATCGCTGACTTCAAAAGCAATACTTGAGCACATATCAACATTTCTTGAAGGGTTCCAGCCGTCAGTGTCTTAGTTTTAACACTCCTTATGAATTTCCACACTTAATAGCGTTATACCAAAAAGTGCATTTTACAAAAACATGAGCGAGTCCCTTTAAGTAAATATGAAAACTTTGAAAAATCTCTAAAATTACTTATTTAACTTTTATATGACTATTTAGTCAAGCTTTATGTAATCGAAGATTAACAAGTTTGATATCAATACCATATAGTTACTTATTTAGCCTACTGCATACCTAAGTTAAAAAATGTAATATAAACCTTATCGATTTAGTGTCTTCGTGGCTACGTGCAGGCGAATGTGTTTATCGACTGCGAGTGGATAAAAGACGACCTTGAGTTTTGTCCCAGGTATTATATAGCCTTATGTCGTTATCATGATAGAGTTTTGCCACAGTTGTAAACGTAATTGAATGTCATTTTGCAAAATGAGTAATTCAATATTCGTTTGATGATACCAGTTTACAAAAGCATTATAACACAACTGTAGTTTTAATTTAATGGTATGTCTGAGTAAACGTAAACATCTTGTGTCTTGACAATCAGGCTTTAAAACAACAAAGTAAGCATTCAGGCTAAGCATGATCTGGTAAAAACTGTTATGGCCCTTATCACAGTGATGATAAGTACAACACTATCAACGCCCTAAAGCACAGCGATGATAAGTGCAACACTGTCAATGCCCCTTAGCACAGTGACGATAAGTGCAACGCTGTCAACACAACTTAGTATAGCGATGATAAGTGCAACACTGTCAACACACGTTAGCACAGGGATGATAAGTGCAACACTGTCAACGCCCTTTAGTATAGCAATTATAAGTGCAACGCCGTCAACGCTCCTTAGTATAGCGATGATAAGTGCAACACTGTCAACGCCCCATAGCACAGCGATGATAAGTACAACACTGTCAACGCCCCTCAGAACAGCGATGATAAGTGCAACACTGTCAACGCCCCTAAGCACAGTGATGATAAGTGCAGCCCTGTCAACGACTCTTAGCACAGCCATGATAAGTGCATCACTGTCAACGCCCCTTAGCACAACGATTATAAGTGGAGCACTGTCAACATCCCTTAGCACAGAGATGATAAGTGCAACACTGTCAACGCCCATTAGCACAGTGATGATAAGTTCAAAACTCTCAGCGGTCCATAGCTCAGCGATGATAAGTGCAACACTGTCAACACACCTTACCACAATGATGATAAGTGCAGTACTGCCAACGCCCCTTAGCACAGCAATAATAAGTGCTACACTGTCAACGCCCTTTAGCACAGTGATGAAAAGTGCAACACTGTCAACGCCCTTAGTATAGCGATGATAAGTGCAACACTGTCAACACACCTTAGCACCTTGATGATAAGTGCAACACTGTCAACGCCCCTTATAATAGTGATGAAAAGTGCAACACTGTCAACGTCCCTTAGTACAGTGATGATTAGTGCAACACTGTCAACGCCCTAAAGCACAGGGATGATAAGTGCAGAACTGTCAACGCCCCTTAGCACAACGATGATAAGTGCAGTACTACCAACACACCTTAGCATAGTGATGATAAGTGCAACACTGTCAACGCCCTAAAGCACAGCGATGATAAGTGCAGTACTGCCAACGCCTCTTAGCACAGAGATGATAAGTGCAACACTATCAACGCCCCTTAGCACAGTGATGATAAGTTCAACACTCTCAACGCTCCATAGCACAGCGATGATAAGTGCAAACCTGTCAACACACCTAAGTACAGCAATAATAAGTGCAACACTGACAACGCCCCTTAGCAAAGTGATGAAAAGTACAACACTGTCAACGCTCTTAGTATAGCGATGATAAGTGCAACACTGTCAACGCCCCATAGTACAGCGATGATAAGTGTAACACTGTCAACACCCCTTAAATACAGCGATGATAGTGCAACACTGTCCACGCCGTAAAGCACAGGGATGATAAGTGCAGAACTGTCAACGCCCTTTAGCACAGCGATGATAAGTGCAGTACTGCCAATGCCCCATAGTACAACGATAATAAGTGCAGCACTGTCAAAATCCCTTAGCACATATTTGATAAGTGCAGTACCGTCAACGCCTCATAGCACAGCGACGATAAGTGCAACACTGTCAACGCCCCTTAGCACAGTGATGATAAGTGCAAAACTGTCAACGCCCCATAGCATAGTGGTGATAAGTGCAGAACTGTCAACGCCCCATAGCATAGTGATGATAAATGCAACACTGTCAACACACCTTAGCACAGGGATGATAAGTGCAACACTATCAATGCCCCTTAGCACTGCGAGTTTGTTTGACAACATTTTTTTTCGTCGGATTTTATAACGGAATATTACAGGTTATTGAGTTACAAACACGGGACGGCCATGCGTTAGGGTGCATGACGTTTACAATTCTGAGTCAAACTTTATTAATCCATGTCATATATTCATATTTTTTATCAAATTGTTATGAACATTGGCTTCTTACTTATTTACCTGAACGATTATGAATATGAGTCAATTCAGGTCAAAATGTAGGTAATTGGGTCAAATTAGATGTTAATAATCCCAGTCATAAATTAAATAGCTTTAACATCCAATTGTTATGAAACTTATTAAGAATACATGTGTGCATGTTGTCTTGAAAATAAATAAATATGGTTTACCCCAGGTGAAAAGCTAGGCCACTAGGCCAAATATTAGATAATCAAATCCCCACATAATAAATAAGAAAAAAAACAACAACACATTTTCCTTTTCAATATGATTTACGGTGGGTTAGCAAATGCATTTCCACATATTATAAATTTATACAGTTTGTAAATAATCACACGTTGTAAATATAATACCGATTATTCCAACAATGTATTCATGTACATACGTACCTATAGCATAAACAAAAATGATCGATACAATGGGCATGGACATTTGCATGATTTAGAATGCGTAATTTAAATTGAACAAGTTAAAACAGAATCATTTAAAGGTCATAGAAAAATGATATCTCAACAATTACTACATGATGCACGTAATTCAAAAGTAATTTCTATACGATCCGGTAACAAAAAGGCACTTTGAAGAGACAGAGTCCATAAATATTTTTCTGTGAAGAATAACTTGTTAATTTGGTACAAATTCAATACCAAAAACGAAGTATGGGAAGAACCTTAAAATTTCTTCACACTTTGGGTTTTATAAAAATTACATGTGCATGTATATTGAAACATTGAAAGTACGCAAACTTGTAGTTATACAAAAGTAAACAGTCCCATAAATGCCTCTTATATTGACCCAGTTATATGTTATCAAGATAGCAAATGCTCCTCTTACCTATCAGTTGAATACAAAAGTGATTTAAACGGCCATACTTACAAAATATGCATGTACATTTAAGGTATTGTCTTATTTGGACGAGAAGATATCATTCGATTATCCCGAAGAAACCGGTTGAAGCCAGTATGTAAGCTTAAAACATGTAATTGGAGTCGTTTAAGGCCAACGAGTTTTATGTCTTTGTTTCCCTACATTGTTGTCAAAAGAAAATACCGGTTGAGAAATACAAATAAAAAAACAATAGAAACTAGTCTACAGTAGCCACGAATTTAACCGAGATCCTGTTTTAAGGCACCAGAGACACAGCGCTATTAGTCAACACCACATACAAACCACCTAAATGTTGGTATGATCTATTGACTACGATGCAATTTTTGTTGCATTCAAAGACAAAGTTCATTACTTTGTGATTTTCTTAGGTGCTTAAGAAAATGATTGGTAAATTAGGAAAGAAATATTTAGTTTATATTGGAACACAAGTGGGCTAAGGATATGTGAAACGAAAGTTAAACGAACAGTTGCCTAAATGTGTGCACTTAAAATTATTATGATACATATCGGCTAATTTATGCATTGGTAAATCATCATTTTTAGAAAATGAAAACTTCTCTTTGTAGAAGAGTAAATAATATTCAGACGATTCTTTTCTCCCAATCAAATGGGATAAATTTGTCACGTGCCAGAATTGAACCAGTGCAATAGTTTCTACTTCCTATTTGGGACAAAGATATTGTCGTAAGCGCTGGTTAAATCATTTACACCGGGCGACCTTGATGAGAATACGAACTATTTGTGTTTAATATTTGATAACATGAAGTGCAGGTATGTAGTTTACCACGTAAATCTATTTGGAAGTAAATGTGTTATTCATTGAAAATGCGAACGTTACTAATTGTAAGCACATTATGCGTGTTTTGATCTTAAACAGAATGGAGACGTTTTCTTTTATATACTCAAAGGCATTCCACAAGGAATAAGTGGGTGGGGAAGGCCAAAAAATTAGTAGGTTTTTTAGTTTTGATAAACAATTTTACCAATCAGTCAACTGGAGTCAATCATACATCCTTTGCGACATGTTTCGGTGTGATAAGGAGATTAACAAATTTAACGAACGAAGATTTAATCAGATTTTTGATAAAAAGCATTTGTAATTCCTTTCAGAAAAGACTGTCGACTATATAAGTATAGTTTTGTGTCAAAATGCCAGAGACCACCCAATCAACTATGTCTTAATGTCTTCAGATTTCTAGATAGATTATTTTCTAATAAAAAATATCAAAAAAAATAATAACAGAACATATTGGATTAAATTCATTTCCTGGTTACAAAAATGCAAATACCTTCTGCAATCATCACAAAGCCACAATAAATTGTTGATTTGGTGGTGATGACTAATTTGACACAAAAAATACGTCATTTTATAGAGACATTTCTGAAATGCTTTTTGAATGCAAATCCATCAAATTTGCTTAATTACGCATACAAATGATACAAAGAGCGTATGCTTTCTGCTTGTTAAATATTGAACCTCAAAACTCAATTAAAAAACTTGTTTTTAAACTGTTAAATGATTTGGTTATCCTGCCAACTTTTGCACCTTACTAAGGTCATCAACACGTATCATACAATTTCAGACATGTACATTTATGTACCATTTTAAAACGAAACGTAGTGTAGGAAAAACCTGAATATGATTTTCTGGAATGGAATGACAGCAGTCATAGACATTTCTACCAAACTCTAATGATTGGACACTGTTTTAAAAGCTTTGTCTTAGCATGCATTTCGATGTTTGAGTCCGAAGTACTGTATCATTGTTATAATGGTTTCCAGAGATCTGGCCAATTAGATGTTTCGCAATCTGCTAAAATCTTTACTCTTCGCATTGACGTATTTTGTTCTAATGCATAACATTGAAATGAATGATCTTGGTCTACTTACGGATGCTCAACAGCTTGCGTATGCCTACCGGACGGCCAAAATGCAAAAATACGACAAATGGCGTTGCAAAAATAAGAAAACACGCCATTCAAGGTGGCAGAGCAAAAATACGAAAATACGCAAATTTGCTGGACAAAAAAAGAAGAAAATATCCTTAGTGGCGAGGCGAAAATACGCTGTTTATTTTAAGTTAGCGTACCTCACTTATTTATAACATTTAATAAACTGTACTCTCATTCTTTACAACAGACATACTTTATTTGGAGTTAATGCGTACGTGCGAAAAACATTGTTTATCTTCCGAGGGCATACCATCATGTTTACACCTTGTGCTTTGTCCCAGTTCATGTCTCACCTGAATGTATTGAACAATCGGTGTGCTTTATTGAGTTATCTAACATAGAGTAACACGTTTTGGCTTTAATTTTATTCATTTGAATAAGCATTTATATCACTGTAGATGTTGATATTTTATGACAAGTTCCGCAATGGTCACATCTGTTTATTAATTTCATATTAAGTTAAAACATGTCGGAAACTATATTCCCCTATGTTAAGTGATACATTGTAGGTTTTTCTAATTATTTGGGCATACATATAGGTTCGAATTTCAGCCATACCTATTAAATGACCCAGAAGGTGGGCATATTAAAATCGCACCGTCCGTCCGCCCGAGTAAAGTTTTGCAGTTCAACGCGCGTTTAATTGTCATGATCGCTTCGATATGATACGATGATTATGAAGGAAACGATTGAGCATTGGTATTGTGATTATTAATGTCTGAATTATTAGTAAATCAATGGACACTACAGGGGCACCAAGGGGTTGTAATCATTATTGATCTTAATTGGGCCCAATATTTGACGTAGCCTATCGGATTGCATGGTATGAATACCGCAACTACACAGTGAAAGAATTAAATGCAAAACATTGACTTAAGTTGTATATTGAATATCACCCCAGGTCAATTTGGTTGTCTATTATTTCTAGTGTATTTTAACTGTCACAGATAAAAAATATAAGATATATTTTGGCGCTTTTTCTATTGGAGAATTTGGGTCACGTAGCTATTAATTTACAAACAACTTAACAAAGGCTATTTTTTATCTTTTCAAAATCGTATGCAGTTTTATCATTTAAGTCAGATGAGTAAAGCATGCCAATCCATTAATTTTTTTTTTTTTTACATCAACCTATAAATAGCTAAAAAATGAAATGGCTTATTTAATCTTTTTCCAACTCAAACTTTATCGTGGGATTGAATAAAAAAGTCGTTTAAATAAAGACAATTTACCATATCTGATGATGGCCGGAGTTGATCTTGCACCCTTTAAATTGTAAATTATAATGAAATAATTCAATAATTTTAAAATTAAATATCTAAGTCATAAAGTCAAATGACCGTATTGTCATATTTCGTGATTTTGTTATATATTTGTAAAAACCGACTTTAATTCAGTATTGAAGGTGATGTTTCTATATATTCAAGATTTGTGAAGTTTCGACTAAGATCATTGATTGAAGTATGCACCTCATTAGCACGTTGTATTGTATGGATTTCCAATCACCTTTCATAACTAAAGTAAACAAAAGACTGACAGTAACTATAATGTACTGAAAAGTTAACATACTAGCCGATTGTTTTACCTACACTAGTTTCCATATCGTTATGCAAATATATTAATTTATTGTAAATTTGGATGATACTTATTTGGCAATGTTACAACTGTTATTAGATAAACATTATCAATTTTATTTCAATGTATTTGTTGAAATAATTGACCCTATTTGTGTTTGTTTTGCTAACAGGGTCAATATTAAGAATGCAACCTATAACAATAAATACGACGAGCCGTGCAAGTACACCTGGTAACTGCTGAAAACGTATTTGCACAAAGCCATATTTTACACCTCTGAACTACCTGCGTCCGTCGTAAGTCAACAATTGCTTCAAAGACATTTCCTCATAAACCGCATGGCCAATTTCGATGAAACTTAATGGCAAAAACCGTGAGGCATAGAGCATATATCTTGGTGTGTAACATTGTTTTGTGGTCCTCTATATAGTTAGTTCGAAATTATGCTCCTAGAGTCAAAACTAGCCCCGCCGCGGGGTACGACAAGTTTCTTACGTACTCATGTAGGGAAATCTTTGAAAATATGCTTGTAAAACCGCTTGGCTCAGACTACTAATACTTTGTTCGTAGCGTGTATTGGTCTTCTTTCAAGTTTATTTAAATCGTGCCTTGGGGTCAAAACTGGCCCCGCCCTGGCGGTCACAAATAACCTATGTATTTAAAAAAGAAAAAAAAAACTTTTTGTCCGACACCGCTATGCCCAGACCCTTGATATTTGTATTTAACATAATACAGTGGTCCTCCACCAAGGTTATTTAAATTATTACCTTGGGGACAAAACTGGTCACGCCCAGGATTTTAAAAAGTTTCCTGTATACTTATTTAGGAAACTCTTCTCATATCAAACCACAAGGACCAGACCTTTAATATTTGTAATGTAGCATCATATGATGGTTCTCTACTAAGTCTACTAAGTTTGTTCAAATTATATCCATGGAGTCAAAGCTGGTCCCACCCATTTTGAGCTACTGTTTTTTTTTTGTAAAGAACACCAATGAAATTTGGACCATGTGATCAGTTTTCAAAACAATGTTCAATGGTGTTCTAGGATGACATTGACTGTGACCTGTTGACTTACATTTTATTTTTGAAATATCGGCAATAAAATTTGGACCATGTGAACAGTTTTGAAAACAAATATCAATGTATTGCTTGGATACTTTGACTATGATCTTTCGACCTACATTTTATTGATGAAGCTACAGCAATGAAATTCGGATCATGTTTCACAAACAAATATCATTGTTGACCTTGGATGACCTAGCATGTGACATTTCGATTTTTTTTACTTTCTTTCAAAGCTATAGGAATACAATTTGTATCATGTTTACAGTTCGAAAACTGAAAGAGCATTGTGATTGAATGACCTTGATTGTGACCTTTTGACGTACCTTCTTATTTGTGTAGTAACAGCTATGCAATTTAGACCATGTGTGTAATTTTGCAAACATTTATCAATGTTGTCCGCGGTTGAGCTATAATGTAACGTTCGGCCTACTTAGATTAGATTAGGTCTTTCATTAGAAGCTACAGAAATACATGCAATTTTAACCTTGTTAACATTTTGAAAACATATTTCTATGTTGTATTTGGATTACTTTTACAACTAAAACATTTAGCAGTACTCGAGCCTGGCTTAATCCCTAGTTGCATTATTATTGTTAACCAGGGTACAAATAGTTAAATCTGGTCATTAGAATGATGTAAGTCGTTGTTTGGAATGACAGTCGGGCTAGTGAGATTGCGGCATCAAACTCACCATTGAAATATTATGAATTCAAAATTGACCTTTCTATACATAGTATGTCTCTTGAATGCAATCGCCAATCACTAAAACGAACTCCACTTATGGAGACCAACAGATCCGATAACACAGAAAGCATTATGACCCCAACGTGACCAACCAATAATCACCAATGGCAGTGAGTGAGAAACACATCAAGTTTGAGTGGTTCTTTTCAAACACCACATGAACTACCGTACTATGACATTCTCTTACATGGCAGATACTGTGCTTACAAGCAACACACGGGTGACACCATACCCCACTCTCTGCAAGAAAATGAAAATTGCCATCACTCTGCAACTCTAAATTGCTGACTGTGTTAGTGTAAAAGGTTTCAGCAAATACAAGCTCCTTAAAACCAAACACAAAATTAGACCTCAACAAGTGTGAATACTCCTGAGACAGTAACAGTTGACATGTTTTTTTAGTTTGATTTTTATAAAAAAACTTTTTATTTTGTTGACGTGAAAACCTTGCATAATTTTTGCTGTAAATATATTAACTGCACTAATTACAATACGCATACGAGAGGGGATACCTGCCTCCGCCCGCTCCCACCCCGTATTGCCTTTAGAAATCTATTTGGCTTCACATTGTTTTAAACCTACCCTGCTGCATTTAAGAACATAGAACAACAGCAATGGGAAAGACAGAAACAAGCCAAGTAGCCTAAATTTGAGCACTAATGCTACTTTAAGGCAAGCACATATAGCGCCGGTATAAAAATGGTACGAGTGGAAACATGTAATGGCACTTGGCTTAAAGGGTAGTACTGTGCAATTATACGAACTCAGTACTGGTTAAAAATAGAAACCTCGTTTCCCGTGTATCGAGGCTTTACACTAGGCACGTTAAAAATTAAGGGACCTTTACGAAATTAACCCGAAATAATTGCATCTTACAAGGTCTCTTCTGGTCTGCTGTCTTTTCAGCAACAACACATATAACGCCATGCGAAATAACCACAGGGCAATTCTACAGCCTTCCACATCCACACCCACACACGCACACGCACTCGCTCATGCACCAACGCACAAGCACGCATACGCTCACACACATATATATTCATACAAATAGTTACAAATAATCATACAATTATTTATTTTGTTTTAGTTAAAGATAAAAGATGGAAAGCTAAACTATGAAGTGTACGAAGTGTGGCTCATCACACGAGTCAGAGAAATGCCCAAAGTGTGAAAACCAGACAGAAGCTCAAACGTGTGAGTTCGTTTGCGATGGTGTTTTGGAA
The DNA here is from genome assembly GCF_026914265.1 of Mya arenaria. NCBI lineage: Eukaryota > Metazoa > Mollusca > Bivalvia > Myida > Myidae > Mya > Mya arenaria. The sequence goes on from NC_069131.1 coordinate 31,240,193, forward strand.
AATGGTCAGAAATGCAAATCGCCGCTAACAGAGAATGATCAAATATGCCCTCATTGCACACAGCCGGTTCATAGAACACAGCCATTTGACAAGTCTTGTTCCAAATGTGGAACTAAATTGACAAATGGAAAGGAATGCACAGTTTGTATCGAAGCGGAAGGTATGTCGTGTCTTTCTAATAAGTATATTATTGTACGAGTTTTTAATTTATAAAACCAAAGCAACGCGGATGTAGTTTTAACACATTCAAAGGCATTTCTAATTTACTGTATATTAGTTATAAGAACATCCAAATGTATTTAGTGTATATATCTTGTACCCTTTTATTCATTGTTATTTTATATATATTTATTTTCGTCGTTCTATCACTATCACGCAGACGTAAAATCCATTTGAAATTGGTTCAGAGACAGAGACGATATATGTATTTTTAATTTTGGTGTACCATCAAATTTGTCACAGAGGCGATTGTCATACTGGCAATGCTATAAGAAAAAATCGATTTCTATGGCAACGATTTCATTTTTTGGACCGATTTTGACCGATATCTGCAGCAAAATTTACACATCTTAAATAAGTTGTTCACAGGTTACCGATGGGCCCGTTTACACATTTAAATTATTTGATTGGTAAATAGTCATTCATGGATGAATATTGACTTTAAAAAAACTGACTTTGACCAAACAAGAATTAGCCAGTTTTATGCATTTGCATGCATTTGTCTATAGATGCGGTATGTCAGATATCCATGTAATGTATACTTACTGAATATTTCTTCATGGAGATATATAGTAACAAAGAGTCACAATACCACATGTCAAATAGTGAACAGGTTAAGGAAAAATGCATTTCACTAATTGGTTATTTTTTCTCAGATAAACTAGCTCAACAATTTGAAAGCGAAGAACAGTTCAACAATTTGCTAAAATTTGAAAATAAACTTTCCGAAGACACATATACCGTTCAAGAATCGAAGTATGATATTTCGGACGAGGAATATGAAGATGCTTTATCATCACCTGAAAGTGGATCCCCACAGGAATCTGAAGGCAGTGGGGGTTCTTATAGAACAGCCTGTTTGTATCCATCCGATCTAGACAATTTAGAAGACTCAGATTCCGCTGAGTCCGATGAAACACCCGATCGTACGGAAGATACCCATACAATCAAAAGCTTCATAAACCCGAATGCTGCGGAGAAAAATGTTGATGAACTGTCAATGCAGTTTGAAAAAATAGAATTAGGAGATATTTCAGGCCATGAAAAAAAAGAAATTAAAACGAGAAAGAGAGGACGAAAAGGGGTATCATTCTGATTTGTTTTCGCTTTTTGGCTAGTGTTTCATTGTTTCTTACAATAAATCAAATTATTCGTATTTTCTATCAATTAAAAACATAGTGATATAACTTTCACTCTGGTATGTGCGATGATACTGACAAATAATGTTTGACTCCTATTTCAGAAGCAAGTACCTGCACCCGAACAGCATATTGTGAAAAGGTAATACGTTGTATTTAATATTTAAGATGATTATATGAGTTCATACTTATCAAACATAAATAAAAAGATAAAAAATGCTCCTTTTTATCTTGTTTCTGCATTCAGTCATACCTCATATCTATTAAACGAATGCATAAAAACTACTTCCTTTTGGAACACCTCTTTAACTGTTAATTTGTTATTAAAAACATGCGTTTAGTTTACACATGAACAATGACTATTTGAATTTGTGATAATGTTTTAATTGTTTTGTACATTGTAGGCAAATAACTGAACAAATAACTGTCGTATTTCACGTTCTGTTTTCATCAAAATTTCTTGGGGAAGAAAACACAAACGGCGCTTTTATTTGCTTGAAACTGGGTGGGAAAGGCATGGTGTACAACGAAATGATGACATTTAAGAGGTAAGAGAGTTATTGTTAGTAGTAGACATAGTGTGACAAGATATACAATGTCAATACAGAATGAATGTATAACGACAAGGCAAGACGAGACAACCTTCGAAAAATAATGTTGACGTCGGCGCTGCCTCGGTCAACATTATAATTCTCAGGTTGACAATTTTTCAATAACGCCCTCACAGGAATGTGATATGTATATCCGCATATTTGTAAACAATTTAACAGGTAAACAGTATTGCTTAATTGGACTCACCTGCAATTTATTTTGATGAATTTGCATTTGAACAGATAAAAAAAACAATTGTATCGAAATCATATTAGAAAACAATTACCTCTAAATCGCTAGAAAACAGACGTTATGCTTCTAAACAAAGATACTATTATTCCAGTGATAATTCATTGATAATTAAACTACAAAATACTCAGAAAAAGTGCCAGTAACCTGCAATTTTAGTAAGTAATCAAATCTAGTATGATGTAAAGCAAATTGCTTTAATACTTAAAACAATGGAAACTACAAGGACAAACGAAGTAGCCTGAAATTAAGAAAGACCTACGCAAGAGACACACTTGTCAAGGTTAAACAAATGAAAAACAAATGAAACAACGCCACAAGACAACACACTCAATGCAACTATCACATTATTGTTGTTGACATCATTTAGCTGCGATTCCGACTGGATTTCATCTCATGGCATGGATTTATTCAATTTAAAGGCAAAAAAAAACACGATCGGATACAAATATCATTTTCATTTCTGCAGTCAAGCTCTTCGGGGAATTGTAATCGCTTTGTGTCGTTTTGTTTATTCGGCAGCTTAGGCGTAACTTGGAAGTCTAAACTTTTGAACAAAAAAGAACATGATATAGCAAAATCTGACACACGTTGTCAAATAATACACAATTTCAATACTTACGTATTCCCTGAAGGAATTCGTTGCGCCTTTGGCCTCGCACATTACAAATGGTTGCAGTGGTGTGATGAAGACAACTGCATTTGTAACGTGAGAGGCCAAAGATGCAAAAGATCCCTTTAGAGAAAAGGAAGATTGGCACTAAAGGGATCAACTGGTCTTATATAAATATACATTAAACCTCCGCACGGAGAACTGATTATGCCAATGTATTACCAACCAAGTTCATCAACGTACTATGAACGTTACATTACTTTTCCCTCCGAGAAGATTCGTCCGAGTCTTGGCGTGGGAAACTCGTGGGTAAGGCAACCCCGATCCGGCAGTTGTCTTTCTCCTACCGCTGCCAACATTCGTAAAATGCGCAGCCAAAGACGCAAAAGATCCCTTCAGACAAAAGCATGCTTGACCTTGAAGGGATCGACTGGTCTTATATAAATAGGCATTAAACCGCCACACGGAGAACTGATTATGAAAATTTGCATATTATCAACCAAGTACATCAACGTGCTATGAACGCACTTTTATTATCCCGTGAACACAGCAGAGTGGATTACGGCCATGTTTCACTAGGCAAGAAGCGTATTTGGCGATGCTTTTAGTTTGGAGATTTATATATAAATTACGACTTTCGAAATGTACTTAATATACTAACATGCAATTTTCTTCTGACAAACAGGTATGTAGACAAAAAGTATGCAGAATTTGAGTTTCGAAAGGAACTATTCAGAACAAAAGTGAAAGATGTAATTTTCTATTCATATGGGGTCAACAAAGGAGGAGTTTCAAAAGTTGTTGAAGAAGATTATTATTTTGGTAAGAAGAAGGAGCTCCGATATATTGAATATATCGAAGACATGAACACTGTAGGTATGTACTTTTCCGACGATGATTCATACGCTCATTGGAGGCAACATTCATCGAACATTTATACAAAAATGGTTAACTGCCAAACACAAGCATTCTCTATTGCATTCATAAATCCATTGGAAATTCTGAACGCAAAACATATTTTCACCCTCCATTTTCTCCGTCCATTTGTCCGCATTCTTTTTATATCTCACTTACTAGTTCCCTCCCCTCCTCCACTAGTTCACTTCATTACTGTCCCCCCTCTCTGCTCTATTTCTTCCATCTCTTACTTTTACCTCCCTCTCTAGCTCTCTTACTTCTTCCCCTGTCGTTTCTTCCTCTATCTACAGGTCCCTCCTTTATTTCTGCTCTCCACCCTTCCTCTCATTCTAGCATGCCTATTTATATGCTTTTATTTACACACGTTACAGCCGTGTGGCATCAATATGATGGGGTCGCCACAGTTGATCCGACATCGTCATTGAAAGACATATTTTTCAATAAACGGCAGAAATCTAGAACAGAGAAGCTTCGTCAACATGCATTTATGTTTGCAAGAGAATTCTGTCCATCCTGGTTCAAACAAATATGTTCTAATCAGGAAATTACCGAGACCTTCCAGGAATCATCTGAAAAAATGATTTGTCTTATAAAAGGACTTGACGCGGTGTATCAGCGAGATAATCGCGTTTGGCTAACGCCGAATGAGTTCACTGGAGACGTGAGTACAGTCGTTGACACTATATATTATGTACAAACGAATAACAATACCTAACCTACAAAAGTTACTCTCTGTTTATTTAACCTAGAACAAGGAAAGGATGAGCTCTAATTAAACTCACATTGATCAATACATTCAAGAAGAGAAAAGCCGTCCTAAAGTTATTGTATAACGTATATTCACAATTATTATAAACGACACTACTTGCAGCAACATATTCGGATTCTCTTGTTAGAGCCATAATATTAAAAAAATGTTTTATAAGGAAAACGATATGTCAAACACTTGTATTGAATATAAATAAGTATATATATTGTTTACACCAACATGCAAATGAATGTTAAATGCAGAACCTACAACGGCTATTTCTCTATCTTACAAATTGAACGCAAGGTTGCACAAGAACAAACAAAAAGAAATTTGTAGTCATTAGAGTGAAATAGTATAGTCTGAAAAGAAAGCATATTGATCATGACAAAATAAATAGACAGCACTGGTTAGACTGCATGGGTGTAGAAAAGTATTGCATACTATCCCACTGCGTGATAGGTGTTTTGCATTTTTTTAGAAAATCGTATAACTTATTCTTATCTTTATTATTGCTCAAATATTAACATTTAAAGTTCAATTACTCCTGCCAGATTATTTTATGATGAATGCGATGGAAGTTGACTATAGCCATACTTGTAGTGATACATGTATCATGTACTGGCACTGTTTTCATAGTAACTAGTTCAAAGCATCTAAAACTGAATTAAAAATTCTTATTACTAAAGTCTTAAAATGAGTGTTTCGGTTATGATTTAGTAAATACTTAATTTAATTTAAACGTGTTTTCTGAATCAAAAATTGCTTCATTTATCATTAAATTCTAAAAACTATTTAATAAGGATAATCCAAAAACTTAAATAATAAGTCAAGTTATCAAGTGGTATTCTATAACATTGCATTCTAATAAAAATGGGCATATTTTGTACTTGAATTATGTTGATTGCAGTGATAACCATTAAAAGTTGGAAGTGAATTAGTATCTGGAACTTAACAGTTTGTTTAGTTATCGCCTTTTCTAAAAATAGTCATTTAGTTAAATAAGGTTTTATGTATACACGAAATTGATTAAATACGTGTTTTAAGTGAAAAATTGATATTTATTTTCATTTAAAAGTTTTCTTGAGGTATTTCTAGATTAAACAACATGACATACGCAATAGCCAACGTTTTATTACGTTTTATTTTACGAATGCGATATTCTTTTTATCTAACATCATTTGCTGATTTAAAAAGTCTTTTAAGAGCTTTTTTGCCCTCTTATCCTTTCCGAAAAAGAATACACATTATGTTCTAGATATGCCAAAAACTGTTTGAACCTGCCATAGAGAATCTTAGAAGGGATGCACGGACTCCTGAAGAATTGTACAGTCAACAAATCACCGCCCTAGCGATTATTGATGCTTGCAATAATGTCAATGCCGACATGAATGCCGAAACCCGAAAATTCCTTTGCCAGCGTCTCCTTCCGGATATTTCATCAGACGATATTCTAAGTGATTTGACTGATCTCATCACTGAAAGGTAATACGTTTATATGAAATATTTGATTCAGACAAGGCAAGCAGGATTAACATGTACGTAATGTAAATAAGACAGTCCGTTGCTCTTAGTCTGGTTGGGAGGAAAATAAAGCTAGCTCTAAACATACCAGCCCCATCTCACTACATGCATGAATATTGTGAAAGCATAAATAAAAATTACTCCTGCAACAATTAAGAGTTCATTACAAAGGTTCTTCAAAACGTGTTGTATTATGGTAAATAAGATACAAATATCAACGAAAACGCTTTTTAATGCCCTCGAAGAAGGACATATCAAAATAGCACCACCCGTCCTTCCGTCCATGCGTCAGTCCGAGTTGTTACTTTGTTGTTACTTCGCTCGTGTATATACCTTTGTCTTGAAGGGAGGGGTTTTGAAATAAGTTGACACATGTGTGCTCTACATTAAGATGATTTGTAACGTGTAATACCCACATTTATACAACAGGTCTTGGTCACACTCAAAGGTTTATTATGTAATGCTGCATATAGGCATATACAGTATAGTTGATCATGTCCGGGTCGTATTTTTATTATGCACTGAAGGATTTAAAATAAACTGACACATATGTTCAGTGCATACTGGCGATGTGTTGCATGCAGGACACAGGACCCTACCTCAAAGGTCCATTAATATCAGTTAGCTCTCCAATTATGTGCTTTGAAGGAATTGAACATATATTTGATTTGTTAGCCGTTGAAGGTGTTTAGCTTATCTAGATAATGAACGAACATAAAAATTGGCCAAAATTGATATATTGTTTTGATAAAAGTAAAATGATATTACCGTTTTTGTACAACGGTTTCGGAACGGTCTGTAAAACAGCGTTGACTTGGAGCCTTTGGCCATTGAACTCGTCTTGTACATGCAGACATATAGCATTTAATTGTTCTGTTTGTTTTCGTGCTATCAATCAACTTCTAACCAAAATATATTTACTAACCAACTTTATTAACCACCACAATTCTTTTATTTTTTCATTTTGAAAAGTGTTTAGAAGTGGATAACGTGGAGTACCTTTACTCAAATGTCTGTGATCCATTAAAGATTTGCACAATACACACACATACCCACGCACGCACACACACACACACACATACACACACGCACGCACGCACGCATGCGCGCACGCGCATGCGCACGCGCGCACACACACGCGCACACACACACGCATACACACACACACATACACACACGCACGCACACACGCACACACACACACACACACACACACATACACACACAAACGCGAACATAAACTGTTTGATCGATATAACATGGGTTTATCCTACTTTATTTGCCAAGTTATTTGCCAAGTGGTTTCATTTCATTCTGATCAGGGCGAATACTGCGAAACTGGTTGGAAATTAAAATAAGATATACCCATGTAATGTCCTTAATGTTTTATCCATAATTTTCCTGAACGGCACCGTCCTAAATATTTTAGCCCCATTATTAGTGTTATACCTACATGTTTTATAAATTTATATCTTACAGAAATGTGTGTTTATATTGCAGAAGTGGATTTCTACGAATGCAACTGGTCAAGTTTATCTTAAAGTTTCCCAAGTATAAAAAAGACCCTTCGTGGATGTACCTGTTGCCACTATTGCATATCGGCAGTGGCTATTGTGCTCCCTATGAAGAGCCTTCAACAGACATCACTCACAAAAACGCAAAGCCAAATTGGTGGGGAACCGTTGAGATAAACAAAACAGTTCAATGTTTCAAAGAGGCAAAAGATGATTGGCAGATGTAAGCTTGATTTTAATTTATATATTTCAAACATAGGGCTTTATCCGAAACATGGACTTTTTTAACAAAAGGCGAACGAAATATGACTTTTCCTTTTTTCTGAAAGTAGGCATTATGAGATGGAAATGCGATACTACACACGGCATAATATAATTAAATGAGAACTTAATAGATCATAAATCTTAAAATATATATGACCTTTGTAATTCCAATGTGAAATACTCATTAATTAATTATGAATGTGTACGCCACCAGGTATGACAAATGTAACGGATATGCAACATAGAGACTCATTTGTGTAAACCACATTAATGTTAATAAAAATATATTTTTGCGCATCATCAAAGTTTCTATTTAAATGAAAGTGTACTAGAAAATGCATAAATATGCATGAAGTTCGAACACGATAAATGTAAATGTGGGTCGCTGAAACTTATAGCTTTATGGCCGTTGTATTATACAGCTATAGCAGTAATAAATGACTTTTGTTGTATTTCATTGTAAGGGTACAGCTGTAAAATGCTTTCAAATACAGCTGCAGCAACTCTGTACTCCATATAGTACTCTGACGAACCTAATTTGCTGTTGGTCATTCGGTAATCAAACTTAGTAGGGGGATTGTTCTTGACTCCAAGGTCATTAGCTCAATTTTAATATGATTAAACTTATTTGAGTAAAATACCGTGTGACTTGATAACCAACTACACCTTTGTTTTCATTAGTTTTAAATTACTTGAAAAATAATGAAAGATTATATTTACAAATGAAAGATTACATGTCGTACATATATTTATAAAAAAATAATTTCTAGAGTAATCAATAAAACACATTAAAACAGGAATATTGCAAGAAATAATGTTTCAAAAATATTCTATTTCATCCACATGTAAATGAAATAGCCTGTTTTGCTTCACCTTAACAATTCCCCACAAAATATTTACAAGAAGTTTTAGACATTATTTTAAAGTTTCATGAATTGTTTGTGTTCATTGCAATGGTTTCACAAGACAACTACACATAATATCATTCTGGCATTTTGGAAAAATAATATTGGACGAATGAAAATGTTTAATTTCAACTGATATTTGATTTTTTTCTATATGAGTCATTCAAATTTTCTTTGTTTATGTAATGTCCAAAATATCTGTTGCACTGTCAACATTTTTCTAAATTTTGATTCGGTCTGGCATAATCTCGTCACCTAAGTGCAATAACTCAATAACTGGATATAGAAATAGAAGCAGGTATTGAGTTCTAACACTAAGGTGACGATCTAATCAAACTTTGCAAAATAGTGCTATTTTTACTTAAATAATGAGCTTATTTGGTCATTTTGCTTATCAAGAAATAACTATACAATATAAAAACTATATCTAGATCAGATCAAGACCAGACTAAATATACGTGTATGTGATTTAGAGCATTTCATTGCTATATTGATACTAATATTTTCGAGAAATATTTAATACCTTCTATGGAAATTTGTTAAGTTTCTTTGGGGTCGTTTGGACGGTACCATTTATCAATTTATTTATACGGTTTTAGAAACAAAGCATTTAATAACAAAATATGTAAGGATTTAATTACAAGTTCTGCTATTGTAAACACGGGAATATTTCAATCGGAAAATGGAACGCACTTAAACCAAACCATATTATTTCAGACCAATTGACGAGGTTGTATCAACCTTAATGCCGTTCTTCAAAATGGACTACTATCTGTCGCGAAGTTTCCTAGCTTGTTTGGTCACATCTGAAATTCAGAACATGATTGGGAAGGATTTTATCTCGCTGGAAGCGTGTTGCGCTTCGCTGCAATACTGGAACTTCCTGAGCAAATCAGAGTATACCTTGAGTCAATCTGTCACTCAAAACGAGCTGGTAAGTTATTAATGTCTTTCATCCATTGTAGTTAATATATATCTATATATACATATATGAGACGCTGACGATCTCTACTCTCATTTTGAGGTCAGTATGTCAAAGGTTACGTTAGTGGCGAACTTGCACGAAGCCTATCCGATTGGTAACTAGAGTATGCTAGAGAATACTTGAGCCTACTGTCCTCACTCTTGGTAAGAAGAATGGTCATGCCCAGCAGATATCTCATATTGAATTAAAGGTCTGTAAGTAACGGTTGTGCCGACTGTTAGTTGACGCATTACAAAACTGTTGACTTGCCGAAAAAAAACCTTGTACAATTGATATCTAGATTATGCTTAGGTCTACTGCTCTCACACTTATAAATATTGAGATTCAAAGGTCAAAAGTCAAGGTCAAAGTGACATTGGGTACAAACACTTTGTTAAATCAATATAAATCCAATACTAAGACCTACGGTGGTTTGGGAGGTTGGTCAATACAAGTTTACCCCTATTACATTAAGATCATCAAATCAAAGGTCCAATTACTATTTAGCTTGAAAATTGGCCAATGTCTTATCAATATAAACATATAATGTTTTGGTTACCACTTCGATTGACCTTAAGCAATGTATATCTGTTACGAAATAAAAATAGCTACATAGAAAAACATGTGGTTTGAGCAACTGTAAAAAACGACAACAAGTTAAGCGTTATATAAATAAAAAGTTAAAACGGGAATTATTATTTGGGTGGTTTCAATATGCATGAATTCAACAAGGCATATTGTCGAGGCATTATTCTAATATTTTTCAGGCTTTTTACAAAGGTATGCAGGAAATGAGGATACGTCTAGAAAGGCAAAGAATGGACAAAAAAGTGTAAGTTATATTTATCGTATAATAGTATCCTGTAAACATTTAAAATTGTTAATTGTCAAGGATTGGAATTCCAAACAAAATGAGAATATAAATGTACTTTATTTACTCACGAGAAGTATCAAACTTTGTAAAAAAAGAGAAGAAGAAACTTATTATGTCAGTCCTAGAGAAGAAGCCTTGGGAACTTTTGTCGATCGGTGGTACCGTATATCGTATTGCACAAAGTATGTCGTCTGAGAAAAACATGTTATGAAAAAAGCAAAGATAAGTGATCAATGATTTGTAATGAAAATACATTTCTGGATCCCAATTTATTGTCTCGCGTTGATGATGTTTTCCATGTGAATTCACACTGATGCATTGTTATTTGTTTGCGACACAAATGTGATTTCATCTATAAAAAAACAAAACTTTTTTCCTCTCATTGAAAGTGCAATTTTAAAGCCATATTTGTTATCATGCACGTAGTCTTTGCCTAGTAGTATTGTGAGACACATATGTGCACTCAAATGCATAGTATTTGTAATATTCTTTTTATGTTTGTTTTATTTAGTGACTGATATCTTTTCATGATTGCGTTTACGTTTTGAAACATTATATATATTACGTGTACTTTTATTGTTTGCACCTAGTTCACTTTTTAATAGGATTAAACAATATTTATCTACACAATGGTCAATATATCGCTTTTTACAATATCAATTTCATGCTTTGGGAAGACCAAAGACTTAGTTGATATCTCTCGTTTCAGTTCACTGCCTACATGGGAAATGACCTACAAAATAGCCATCGATGGTGTTGACAAGGCATGCAATTCAAAAAGTCTTGAAAGTCTCGTGAATTGGGTGCACATTTTCTTGACGTCTATTTCACAGTTTTCTGTGCTTAGCAACGAAAACACAACAGGCACCTTTGATCCATCTCAGAGTATACGTGACATAGAGCGAAAACTCTTAGCATGGACTAAACGCATGTATTCAGCAGTAAAAATGACATCTGCATCGATTCCAGAGTACTTAAAGGTAAACGATGGCATTTAAAAGACATATCGGAAAGACATATCGGATATGTCACTGAGTCGAATTTTGTATAGCACAAGCATAAATTTTATCAGTCATACAATTTGGCAACTTGGAATATTTAAGACAAAATGTTCTTTATATTTGAAATAATTTAGACTTATGGAATGAATTGCGTGATTGATGTCATTTTCGGGCTATTAACGCAGTTGGGCTGGTTCAAGTGTGTGGAGTCCGAAATATTTAATTGCGTTTATATTCCCGATAATGACATCAATCACGCAATTCATTCCTAATATTTATACCAGTAGTTAATTATTCATTTCCATTATTGTTAACAAAATACATAAATTCATTTAAGAACACTCACCAATGCTGTATATAGAACGACCTGAGCGGTTTACACGTTGTATTGCTGCGGACAGAATAGCCCCACAATCAAATTATAAATTTAAACTTTTCAACATGTTGCTTAAAATATACTGTGGAGTGCTAACACAATACAAGCAATAGTATACGTTTTATGTTAATACGTGATGATTCGCGTTCCGAACATATCTGGCGATGTTGCGTCCATCTGTAAATATTCGAATATTTGTGAAAAGCTAAAACAGTCTGATTTGAGACTTTATATTGTTGAAGGATCCTGGAAGAACGTAGTCATCTACATTATTTCTGGTCAAATTTACTGCCGAACCCGGCTGTTTCCCTTCACATAAAGTATAATTTTTTCCAAAACATCTCAAAACTAATTCTTTTTTCACACCCTAATTAATTTCTATTTATTTAGAAATTCAAACCCATAAAATCAACATAGATTTTTAATGAAGGTATTTTTATTCTAGTCTTCCGTTCTCAAGTACCATTAAACTCAGAAATGATCTGTACTCGTATCCGGTAACTATTCCGGTTCCGGAAAATGCATAAAGTGTATAATTATAGAAGCATTGGTTTTATCTTGTTGTTATGCTAGGCAACGCCATGGAAAATACGCGTTTTACGTTGAAATATATGTTATAGTCAATGAATTACTATCTTCAGTAAGCTACAATATTTCACAGCGACGAAGGAAATAAATGTGTATGTGCTTTTTCAAGTATCTTTATGCTTTGTGATCGCAAAAATTTGTCCTCAATATGACTGAATCAGATTTCGAGTGCAAAATTTATCTTCAAATAAACGGACACGCGATTGACGACCTTTCTAAATATGATCTCTTGATCTTTTGTAATTCTCGGAATTTATTTTACTTTTATTTATGTTTTATACAGAAAGCCGGTCAAAAATCATATATAAGCTGGCCATTAATGTTTTAGGAAAACAAATATCTGAATTTGCATATATAATATATAATTGCATTTTGGAATTTTAAGGCTTATATAGTTATTTTTCTATCTGAAAGTTTAAAGGCAGTATTATTATTATTATTCATTTTTTTTCACTTTTATTATACACTGCCCAAGCCAGGATTTTAAAAGAGCAGGGTTAAATATTGAAAATGCCAGGCATTTTTTTTGTGAGAGTGCGATAGGCTGTCGCCAATATAAAAGGAGTGGTTTGAGTGATCCACCCAAAACACCCAAATAAGTTGGCTAAGTGTTGGTATAAAAGAATTGCTACTCATTCATAGTTACTTTTTGAATTGTGGCTTATATAATATGCTGATAGTCCAAATAACTGTATTAAAGACTGATTTAAAGATGAATGTCCTCCAATAAATATTGCATAACCCTTCATCACAATGTTTTATGAATAGTGTATTTGACTCGTCAATGTGCTTCGCTATATCACCTCTCGTCAACAATAGTTATACTACATATGTGAACTATTATTTAAGAAAATACGATCACTTTTCCTGTATGTAGTTTAAATGGTCCCTTGTAAAAATAATTTCTAAACAAACATCCTTGTTCGTTCACGTGCGCTTTTGGTTTAATTTAAACAATACTGAGAGCAGAAGTAACATGTATATACTTTAGTTATGTTATTCCAGCCAAATAATAAATTTCAGATGTGTGATAGCTTCATATGTCAAATTTCGTTGTTCGAAAATGCAGAGGAAGCCTGGAATACAGAAATAAAAAAAGAAATTTCAAAAGAGGTAAGTGGTTTAGTTTGTCAAAGTTTAACCTTGTCTGAATGCAGTATGAATAAAGAAGTATGCAAATTAATTGTTAATACAATATATAAATATGGCAAGAATTCAGGAAATAGAAAATGCGATTGCTTAATAATTGCATAATGTCATTATACTTTAATGTATAACTGCTTGACAATTGTAACAACTTTTGACGTAACGTAATAAAAGAATGTCGTTAAAATATGTTATATATAGCGACACATTATGTATTTAGTGCTTTAAGTAATAAATGTAAAAGTATGATATATTAATTTATTATATGCCTATCAATTTCCGTTACCATATCCAACAGTGAAAATAAAGCACGCCGTATTGATAAATCCGTATCACCATACTGTCGGTTTTCTGATTCCATATCATGCGAGTACCTTGTGTTTTAAGTCTCGGAACTACTTTTGCGTTGCTAAAAATAGCTTGAAAAAACCTGTCCACTTTTATATGAAATAATTAATACATAGAATATCTAACTTTCCTCACGCTCCAGAAGCATGTAAATATGCAGGAACATGGTTCTTCAAAGAAACATGAGGACAAGCACAAAGGTCGAAGCAGAGAACACTTCCAATCTATCAGTATCTAGACATCTAGATGTTTCCCATTTCAAAGTTCATAAATTGTAGCATTATCATGAACATGAACAGCTTGCAAATACAAAGAAGAAGACGAATTCGTGTCATCGATAGAAATAGCGATTGACTCACGAACTTCCCTCAATTCTGCATATAATGATCGTGAAAAATCCTGCGAATGTTCACTTTGTTAAAAATGGCAGCGTAACGTATGCAGGAAATGACGATTAGTCTACACTCGTTAAATAAGTACCGTTTTTTTTTTGTTCTGTGACATTTGTGATTGTTTTCGTATCAACAGTTTGTTTATTTTGCTAAGATCTAAAACATGTCCTTCTCATTTTGCGCAATGTAGTGAATTCTGTAACTTTGGATTCGTTTCGCTGAAGTAGCCTCCCTTGACTTCAATACACAAAAGTACGTAACACATTTATACGGTATGCAGGTATATAATAAATGGAATATTACGATAAAACGCCTTTCTGGTGAGTAGACATGTATTAGTTTCGACCTGCGGTCTCGACGGATACGTTTTTACACACCGACTCGACTTGATACAGGTCATCAGAAAAGCGACATATCATAATATCCCCTATATGATGCATCAGTCAATTGTAAACACGGCCCCCAAGGTCCGTGTGTATACCGGGGATAGCCGGGAAAAAAGGGCCGTTTTTTACCTTCTCGGTGGCCCGCAGTGCCGGGTGAATGCAGTGGTTTTGTACCAAATATAGAGGGAAATGTGCCTTACTAAGGGTCCCTGGGGAGCGGGGGCTTTTGGCAGGGATTTTACCATCAGTTAGTCCGAAAGTCGGCCGAAAGTCAAAGTCCCCGTTATTCCCCGGACCTGGAGGGGCCGTGGTTACAATTGACTGGTGCATAGTATTAAAGTCGTGTCAGTTCAATACGGAATTCACTAAATCCGCTCAGATAATCTTTCGTTTGTTGTTAAAATTTCAATCAAAATGGCGGATAATACATGTAGTAATTTTGAATCCATACAACATAATTTGGACCATGACCCTTAACTATTCTTCACAAAAAAAGTTTGTTAACAATGTGTTTTATCATGTTGTTAATTTGTATGATTTTTCTTAGCTTTTTTAAGTAAATAACTTCTAGTTAAACTTGATTACTTTTTTACTTATTTGCTATACTATCGCTTCTTAGCTACGTATCACCAAAATATGGGCAAAGGAATGCATCACCCATTATAATGGTTTTCACATGGGTACAAAAAGGATAAATGCACCCACCATGAATACTGGTAACACTGGTCCCTTTCTGTTTGATTATCTTATAAATGAAGCCCAATTGAAGCTACACTCTCACAGATTAAACGTTTTGACAACTTTTTTTGTCTTGGAACGAACCAATTTTTGCGAAAATCTATGGAAACTAGTAAATAAGACTGCCGACAAAAAATTAGATCGCAGATTTTTATTTTTGCGAAAATTGATGTTTTATGCATTTTTCTTAAACCGTTAGTAACGGTTTAAGCCATAAAACATTAATTTTCGAACGGAAATATGAAAATTTAAGATCTGATTTGTTGTCAGCAATCTGATATATTTGGTTTGCAGATATTTACACAAAAATTTGCTCTGCCCAAGACAAAAAAATAAAAAAAAAGTTGTAAAAATGGTAAGTCTGTGAAATTGCAGCTTTAAAGTGAAATTTAGTTATTTGTATGTAGTAAAATTTCATTGATATTAGTATAAGCAATAAGCAATATTTTGATGCGCTTTTTAATGTTAGTGAGTATACTTAGAAAACAAAATGAAATAGGTTTTTAGCCATTGTCGATATGTTAAATCTGTCAAACGAATCAACAATTTTTTTAACAACTGGTTTTTCACGGTAAAATCATTTTTAATTGAATAATTGGCATGAAATAGAAATGACGAATTGGTGTTGTTTCATGTAAATCATAATTTTTACAAACACTTGCAATTTCTCAACATTCCCTGTAAGATCTGTGTTAGGCCAAGTGTGCGTTATGTTGGATTTTCAGTATTGTTTCTTTTATGTGCTTTATTTGAGATAAAACTAGATATTAATTGTTACAAAAATAACACAACCGGTTGAACATTTAGAACAAAAAATGTTTTAGTTTTTACATTGCATTTGCCATACATTATAGCATCTTACAGCTGAATGTTATCGGCAACGAGCGTGATTCAACAATCAATGGACATTTTCTTTGCCGTTTCGAAAACATTAAAAGTTCTAAAAAATCATTGGTAATTTGTAGATGTTGCTAATGCGGTATCATTATCAAAACATTATTTCTTTTCCAGATCATGACCGTCCGCGGGTACGAGCATGTGTTGTTGAAAGTGTTTTGCAGCGATCTAGAAACTTTCAGCAATGAACTTCAAACGACTTTAACGGAAATAACATGCGAAGTATATAATATATACATATGCTTAAGAATTATAGTGGCAAGTGCAAACTAGATTAATTTAAGGAATGAATTGAAAGAGTACGGGGAATGAACGCAATTGGGCTTGTCAAAGTGTGTGGAGTCCGAAGCCGTTCATATCCCGTTTATATTCCCGATAATTGCATCAATTAATTCCTTATATTTACACCAATAGTACATTATTTCATTCAACAATTATGTAATCCTTTCTTACCCATTCTTTAAATAGAACTACCCAAATGTAACCTGAAACATTTTTTCAAATGACGTCACAATAACGCGGGAAAAACATCAACCACTTGAAATCACTTTTAAACTTAAAATAGATACACTTTTGGCAACAATACGTTTAAAATATACTAAATAAACACTTTCTGAAATGTTGATTTATAATTTATGGGACTTACTGACACAGTCTGATCCGAACATATCCGAAGATGTTGTGTTCATCAATTGATAAACTCAATTGCCGAAAGGCAGTTCAGTTAAGGAATGTAAGTTGAGATGTAAATATTTGCATGTAAATGGTTGTTGTAAGTATTGGAGTGTGTCCTTTTTGAAATTGCAGGTCGTTTTGAACGGATTAGTTGATGTGAGAAACTTTCAAGCGATGCAAATGCAGCTTGTCCAACAGACATTGTCAGACCATTTCACAGAACAATGGCAAGTACGTGTCGGAAATGAAGAATCACACAGGACTTTGAAAATTTTGCAACATGGACTTGAATGGCCTGCAATGAAATTGTTCTACAGAAGTCTTGGTAAATACGTACATTTAGAAACAATGTATGGTGTCGATAATGTGTTTACATTACACATAAAACATAGTCGGTATTAAAAACTTTGGTTTATTTTTTTTTAAAACATTCATTTGCTCATCATAGTTAATGCTGTCCTGTTGAACATTAATATATAAGATACATTGATTTATGTTAAAAGCATAAGTTCATGTTTTTATATAATGTGCATCTGTAATACTAAATTTACTATATGCTACTGTACCCGTAGGGTTTTACCTTATTATTTAGCGGCGCCATATCACGGTATAATTGCTACAGCCATGCTTTTCTTTAATGTCATTGCCTGCCGTTGGCGGCGGCATTGTGTTACAATGCAAAAGGCATACTCGTTCCGCATTTTGCGGTGGTTTGTTCTGTTGGACCAATCATATCAAACTATCTTTATCATGACTTTGTTATATATCCATATTTTACTGTAGGTGTAATTACACATTAATTAATCTTATTCAGTTGTACAGCATACATAATATTGTAATTGGTTTGTTAACACATTCGATCTTTCGAATTTTCATTCAATAAATGGCGGCGTAATAATTTGGTCATGTATTCATGCCTCACCTAAAATAAAAGTGTTTCGTTATCTTTTGGTACAAAGATGCACTTGTAAAACTTCATTGATAACTGTTCATAAAATCGTTGCACAAAAACGAGCGAATAATAAACTATAAAAAAGAATATCAGTGAACATTTTCTCAACAAACCTGAAATAGAAAACTGACAGCTACTTCACCAGCTATAATTTTGCATGAGGGGCGTCTTACGGGTAGCTGCGTAAATAGCACCCTTTTTGGAAAGGGGGTAATTCAGAAAATATATTAAAATAGTATATATCTCGGAAAATAAGCAAAAAAGATTTTTTTATTTCAGTGTAAGATCGTGTTTTATTTAAATCTAGATCAGAGAAAAACAATAGTTTCAGTCGTGGCTACGCTTTCTTTATGACACTCGTGAAATAAAATACGATCTTACACTGAAATAAACAAGTATCCTCTATTTATTCCATCTACCTTTATGAATGCTGCATATGTCTGAAGACAGCAACAGTTAAGACATAGATGTACAAATTAGCGTATTATTTATAACGTTGAGGTATGTTTGATGTCTAAAACCTGACACATCTATGCCCCAATTGACATATTTATGCGAAAAGCTAACCCAGCAATGATCAAGTTGCTGTTCTTGTTAATGATGATGATGATGATGATGATGATGATGATGATGATGATGACGTCGAGGTTAAGTTCATATGCTTATAGTTTTATAGTGTTGTTTTTAACCTTGTTCGCATAGATAAACCATTTATTAATATTCTGTATCTTCCAGGAAATGGATCGAGTGGTCTTCTATCTGGTGAAGATAACCATAAACATCTATCTGAATCAATTGGTGTTCTGAGAGAAGCATGGAATGGGCTCTTGTCTGGACACATCAGACTAAATATGCTTGAAATAATGTGTTCCAAAAAAGGTACACTTGTTGAAGTCATTTCTCTCATCTGTGAGATGGACAGTGCGTCAGTGGAAGAAACAATTGAATTACGATCGAGAGAATTGCAAGTGTGCAAACTGCAGAAGGATCAGATGAAAATATTTGTGCAACATTGTGAGAACGTAAAAGGTAAATGATTATCAAACATATTTCATAGCGACTACAAGCGTCTCCGTGTTAGACTTATACTACATGATAGTATATGATATAAAGCATGCGTTTTGCAATTGTTGACAAGATATCGTAGTAAGATGTTAAAAGTAAATATGAGGAAATATGAGGAAAAAATGGCATATATTAAAATCATGCATTAACATGCTTTTTATTTTGTCTCAGAGTTTTTGCGTGTCTCCGCGACGGATATTGTTTTTGTTATGTTCAAGAATTGCAGGTATCGACCAACTATTTAAGCAATCGTTTGTAGGGCTTGAGAAATAACTGAATATGGCATTTCTTGTCATAGTGTTAAGTCGCAGGATAACGTTACTTTGAGTTTTTGTTCTGATAATACAACAATCGAAATAACATCAACATGGATGAAGAAAAGAAAGAAAAAAAAAATAAACGAAACATATTAGAAGTGGTTACCTTAATCTCCGTACCGAAACAGGGTAACAGCCTATTCTTACATTTTATCTCCGATTTATGTTTACATTGTAATTTATGAAGGAAAATGTCTCTTCTATTCTAGAGGCCGTTAATTGTATCATTCAACTTCTTAGACAACAAACAGAAGATTCATTCTTAGACGAATTGTGCACAACCCAGACTGTAGACGACAGAACATCTAGTAAGCAAACTGTGACATACATTGGTGTTGATAAGGAGCTGTTGGATGTTTTGCCAAATATAACAGAACGTTCGAAAAGCAGAATATTCGAACACATGTGGTTTGCAATGTGTAGTCAAATCTCCGAGGAGGTGAAGTCTATTCGGGAAATATTGGAACTCCTGTGGAAACCTGTTTCAGAGAGGTATGTTTAATATGGATCAAACTTTAAATAAAAAATAAATAAATAAAATTACCAATTCTTCAAGAAAATGATTTCTCTCAATTAAGAGATATCCATATTAGACATGGCACGTTCACTTTGCTCATGTTTGCGTCAAGCAAATCTTTTCATGTGTGGCCCGCCCGTATTCTTATGGACTTAAATAGGCAATTGCGAGGTGTTGTTATCTAGCATATACAGCATTACTGTCTTATATATAACATCATTTAGAAGTATTCAATCAATCTGTTTCAAAGTAATGCTTATTTGTTAACATAAGTAAGTAGAGGACAGAAGTGAATTGACTAATGCTGCCTGCTAGAATTAGGACGTTTATGTTAAATATTTTCATTAAACCATCTGCCGTTGATATGTGAAATGAAATGTTTGCTGTTAATTTGCTTAAATAAAAGTTTGCTCTCGTCCTTCATTTTAATGTTTCTTTAATACCAGGGTATGAAAAAAAATGTTTATTGTTATATTTTAGATATATTTACATAAAGGACTCTATCGCATCAGGAAATGTAGAATTCTGCGAGTTTGAGCAATACATACAACCTCTTCAGAATGATATTGCCATCATACAGGATGAGCTTGTGATGTGCGGCATTCCGAAGTCTACAGTTGATGAAAGAATTAAACAATTTTTGGAAAAGAAACATTTGGATACCTGCAATACAGGCGCTGAAATTCTGAATGAAATAAAGCAGCAAAACAATCTACGTGGAAATTTCACGGAAATCGATGAACTTGTTGCTGCAAGTATTCAAAAATGAGAAAAAACAACAACATTTTTAAGTATTGTAATTGCAGTTAGGTTTTAGGTTACTAACATACCCACTATCATTTTTATCAATTTTGTTGAGCCCGTGCAAGAAACTTACGCGTTAAAGACCCGTTTAATTTAAAATATACCGTAGGCACTTCATCTAAACGATGACTATTGCTATGGAAAATGCGTATATGCCGTTCTGTAAACAGCTTTTCATGTGTCACAACTATAATCTTATTTCATGGTACAAGACGTTGCGTCTTGTTTTCACTGTACGTTCAGCTGACGTAGCTATACATGGACCTTCTTTTAACACTAACATTTTGGTTTCAGAATTTCACAAATCTGAAAATGAAAGAATGGCGAAAACCAAAAGTTCCGGAATTTCTCGAGCAGATAGATGACAAAAAGACACGATGCCTGAAGGCTTATGCTGAATGTTACCAAGCCGTGCAATGGATTCGCAACTCGATGGGATCAGGTAAAATTACACATTATTTCATTAAATGAAACTAATGTTAATTCATTTTCAACATTAAAATTAAACGATTTTTTTTCAATAATAGCTGCATTAATATTTCAAATTGTGTTGAATAATTCAGAATCAAAGGTAAATTTTGAAATAAAAACATATTCGTTGAGTATTGCACTATTTATAATACTTACTAGGAGGAAGAGATTTGAACGTCTTTGTTGATCTCGCAATGATGTCTGCTGGCGAGGTGCCAATAAACATCACAAAAGTTCAGTGTCTCCATTCGTCAGCCACTGGATATGCCCCGCTGTTGTTTCATATACAAGAAGACTTTGGTTACGTGGAACTTATTGAAAAGTGTGAAGAAGTTTGGAAAAACTTAGATAAAAACCCAAAACTACCGGAGCAATTGGTAATAAAATATGTTAAGTTGATGAATTATGTTTTTGCATTAATATGTATATGAAAAACTACAGAAACAAGCTCAGTAGCATAAAGCTTATATATAAACATCGTTTAACAGGGTAAACGCCAACGACATAGAACACAAAAACAAACAATCACAAACCAAGAATCACGGTTTCAAGACTGTTTCAGTAAAGCGGTTAAAAAACGCGAAACAAAAATAAAATGAAACACTTATTTATGTATTATATGAAATGAGATTGTTCTTGCTCTTTGTCATGAATCTATTACAATTTTTAATTAAATATTTACTTAAAATCTTACATTTTTAAAACAGCAGTATACGAGACGTATCAAAGCTTACTGATATAATAAAACTAGTAATATGTTCGTGTTAATACGAGTTCAACCGTTTGGTAGTGATGCAATTTAAATTGTTAGTTAAAAGACACCGTATTGTTACCGGTATTTTTCAGCGGGATACAAGTCGCGAGCTACTATGGCTAGAAGAGATACACAAAACACACGGGGCTGTGGAAACTACATCACTGAAGCAGGCTGAAATGATAAACAAAGAAGGCAAGTACGTCTTGGAGGCCGATGGAATGAAGGGCTACTTCCACCAGGTAAAGTGTTTGTGTTTTATTACAAATGATGCATAACCAATAATTTTCGTAAAAGTAGTCTTAAAACCCGTTTAAATTCGAAAGGCACGTACTAATTTGTGTTATCCAATTTTCTCATTTGCAATATTAGTGATAACTGATATATTTCAATGACGTGTTTGGTCGTGCAGTAAATGCGTTTTCGTTAAGTAATTTTAACGTCTTAATATATTATGAGCTTAACGAAAACATGCCTGGAATTGGAATGTTTACGTTTATCCCTCTTTTATGTTTTAACTATAATCAAATGTTCTGTGACTATTGCACTTTATGCAATGACTGACTAACCCTTATTGTTTATTTTATATTGAAAATACATTGTGTATTACTTATATCTTAAAGTACCATTTTGAATATTCAGTGAATTCTTTATAAGCTTTTTTCTAACGTTGCTTTATGGTTAGTACAGGTATGAAACTTTTAAGCAGTATGTGGTTGTGAAGTCGAAAAAGATAGAAATCAGTGTAACTTTGTTTGTGTCCATCTAAGCTGGAGGATTTTCTTCTCGAATCTGTATCATTATTAATAATCATGATTTCCGTTGTAATCCTCATTTATATTCAACTACCATGTTGAAGGGCAAGCATTACTACTGTTCAAATGCAGTTCAAAAAGTATTAACATGCACATACCACTAAGGGGGGGGGGGTCTAAACAACAAACTGATTTAGTTATTCCTTGTAGGGACACCGCTCCTTATAGAACTATGTCATAAAAGTACACTGCCCTGCCATTCAAAGATGATTTATTCAATAACTTCTTGAAAAGCTATGTGGCGCTCCCATATGACGTTAGATAGTACATACTTGTGCCGACATGAAATCAACTTAATCCCGTTAAAGTAATTTAGTGCCGCATCTCCCTGATACAATGCTGTATTGAAAGTTTTAATGTCTTTATTTTGTTTTATACTGATTTGTTTTATACTGAGCTGTATCGCTTCGTTGAAAGCCAATATAATTACGCTTGGCTAGAGACCAGCAGCTGGTTCATTTGTTGGTTTTGTGAAAGTAAAAGCAAAATATTTATGTATAGGTCAATACTTACTGTTGGTCAATCGAATTGCGTTTATGTGCGAATTGGCCAAAAATATATCATGTTGATATCTTATCCAGTTTGATCCAATTGACTGTTAGTATTCCCTTTATGAGGTACACCAAGACCACTTTCTTCAGGCATTATCATTTAGAGTATTTGCCCGACCGGTTATATAAAAATGCATGCATTGACCTTTTAATTTCGCATTGATACAATAAGTACTTACGTGTTTAAATTATTAATATCGCTCATCAATATTGAAATATTTTAACAGCTGACAGTCGAAAAGGTGTTAAAACTTATTGTCCCGAAAAGTGAGGAAACCAAAAAAACGAAGACGTACTCATATTCCGAGGTAGAAGACCTTCAAAGCAGACTGATGCTTGTTATGGGGAAATCCGAAGCAGGCAATATCGACGTGGATAAATTTGTAGACGTAAGTGAAATTGCATAACGATGTAAATACTTCAGATAAGAGCTCAATACTAAGTGCCAAAGTCCAAAATACAGTTATTTCAAATTATGATAATTTATCTATAAATTGAAATCGGTTATTAAATAACGTGGACAATACATTGCACAGATTCTGGAATGTAGTTATATTTCGCGACGTCTTGATTGAAGTATTACTTATATTTTTATATCCGTACAACATCATGAAAATGGGGTCAATAAAATAATGATTCCGAATAGTTTGATTCCAAAATGGTATGTGCGCCCGTACCGTAAGCCGTTTGAAACCGTACCGGAAATGAATTTATTTTGCTCAAAATCGCGAGCTCTATTTGAAACAACTATTACATATAGAGGTGTTAGGGAGTTTACACATCCGGTAGCACTAATTTAAACCCAATATTAAACATACCGGACACCGGTTGGTAAACATGTAATTAAGATTGTGTAAGTAATGATATTGTATAGATAGAGGTTGTTTGACAATTGTTAATCATAATGCAAGATTGAATTTGGGAACATCGAACGACTGATGCATGATTATTTTGCATGGTGATAGCTTGATTCTGCATATTTTTACTAAATAAAGATAAGAATAAAAGAGAATAACGCAGAGTAACTTATGTGTTGGCTTTCGCTTACAAATGTCTAAATATACATGATATCATCTTCAATACCAGATAAAAATGTAGTTTATACATTGTTATTATTTTCACTGCCAGGTATATGTGCAATAAATACAGTATATCATCGTCATTACCTGTCATATTTGTAGTCTATGCAGTATTTTATCTTCGGCAACAGGTATGAGTGTAGTATAGTCAGTTCTATTAAATTAGCCAGTAGTATACACAATATTTTATATTCGCAAACAAGTATAAGAGTAGTATACACGTTTAATTAATCTGCCAACAAGGATAAGTGTAGTATATACAGTATATTATATTCACCACTAGGTATAAGTGTAGTACATATACATTATATTATCTTTTCTCTGTAGACAGTATTATTGGTGAAGTTTATTTTTTTTTTGCTTACTAAAATATCTTATATTGGGATAAAGTTGGTTTATTGCAACATTTGCTTTCATTTCTTTGATAGATTCTGAACAGCCTCGTTCGTCTCGGAAACGTATTTATTAAACTATGCTCTGCCGGATGTGTCCTTTTCAACGACCTTAAAGCTACATTCCGTTGCAACGCAAACAAGAATACCTGCTTGACTATGCGCTTTGGACAAAAAAGTGATCTTCCAATGCTAAGGGTGAGAGAACTTACGAAATGACTGAATTTTGGTCTCAGAAAAATTATAAGTAGATAAGTAATTAATCATAAGCCAATTGGTGTTCTTCTTAACTTGTTCTAATAAAGGTGGACATATATTTTATTTTATGAATATGTTATGTGAATAATTATTTTTCAAATTTCAAAATTAATGTGTACATCACTTTCTATTTGATTCTCCATTTGTTATACACACCGTGTTAAGGATCTATATACATAAAAGATGTAAGTAAATCGAATTGAATGAAACGTAATAGATTAAACATTGTTTTATATAAGGGACGCCAATCTAGTGAAGATAACTTGGACAAAATGATTCCCGCTGTGGCAGAATACATGGAATCTTGCCTAGCGCATTGGTACAGCTACATAAAGGAAACGCGGAAGAAGTATTTTCACCTGAACTTTTTCACCATTGATCAACTAGTGATACTGCAGAAGGAACTTGTGCAAATATCATCTAGCGAAACACCGCTGATGGCAATATATGACTTATTGTCGAATGTGAAATCTAACTGCTGCCTTGGTAATCAATTAGATCACACCATATTATTTATTTCATTTCAATCACCTTCGCACTCATGTAATCGACCGTTGCTTAGTGTTTGTTGTTCACATTTAGATTTGTCCATTCCATGGCCAAATCTGTATCCACTTGGTCATAATTAACAATAACATAAATATAGTTACCAGTACCGATATTGCGACTACAAACATTACTTTCTTCATTCATCTTTTAAATATCTGGGTCATTTATGCAGTAGAAACATAAGGGAAAAGCCATGTATTTCATCACATACTTTGACGATACGATATTATTTGTTTAATTTGCACACGTATTAAAAGTCATATACTAGTTGAAAGCGAAGATTGTTTAGGTCGGGTTAAAATTTAGATCAGATCAGATGTATCGTTTATCAGCTTAGAACACTCGAGGCTAGTAAATTTCGTCGTCGTTAGAATAGCAAAACATATCTGTGTTAATTATGCAATTGCTGATGGCGATGACTTATATGATGAAGTAATAATTAAAGAGTGTAGTTTGCGATAAGATATGCAAGGTGACAAGAGAGCTCAGTTTGTAACGTTCCTAGTTAAAACCCCGGCGGTCAGTGATTCGAGCCTCACACAAGGCGCATTTTTGTATAGGTTAAATATTTGTATATAGAACCCAATCGTATTTGCTATGGGCCATTACAAAAGTTTATCACTGAAAATATACATAAACACAAATAGGTTCTCGGGAGAATCTAGAATAGCAAGCTAGATATGCTATATATATATATATATCAGTCAAACGGAGACATCAGTACAATTAGTTTCTAGTATATGTGGTATAGTGACAATACAGACACACTGTGCAGAAAAATGTACAATACGAATTAGGGATTGGTTATGTAAATTAACAAATAAATACTTTTGAACTGAATTCGTGTGGTAATTGATTTTAAATATAAATTAAATAACATGTTTGTGATTGATAAAGTTTTATAACATTTACATGTTTTGATATTAAGCTGATTTAGTGAAAGCCATGGATCTTGCAAAGAAGGACATACAGACGATGGAAAAAGTGAAACAGCGTAACATGGGAAAAACAGGCGAGACGACTGAAGAAGACGAAATAGATTTACAGAGAAGAGAGGAATTTGTTGAGAAATTATTAGCTGCAGAACTGAGTGAAGATATTGCAAGACGATACGTGGATGAACAAATAGATATAAGAACATGCGTTGTGGACGACGGTAACTTTGTTAACAGCACTCTTTAAAGTTCCATAAATCTGTTTGAGTTCACTAATATATACAACGGGTTATTAGGTTCACAATAAAAAAACATTATGATTGGCAACCACAATACAGAAACACCCGGCAAGACAGATAATTGTATAAAACCGATATTTTTCGTATAATACGCGAAAAGACGCTGATTCATATTACCAGAAAGGTGTTATATAGTGATTTTCTGTTTATTATATTCCATTGCCGTTTCAATAATACAACAAACACAATAGGAATTCAAAACATCAAAAATAGACTAAATACAAATTAAACAAGAACCTCAATTGAAAGATATTGTGATTCCATTTTAGGATTTCATTGTATGGCCATAACATCATCAAGACATGTTTATACACTACCTTTAAATTAAACGTTAAATTACTGTACTCCGAATTTTGAAATCGAAACTAAGGTCGTTAATTCGCATTGAAAGTAGGTTTTTTTTGACGGTATCATTTTTAATACCTTTCTCACTTCTATCACGAAAACTATAAATAATAACTTGAAAATAAAAGCTGTCATTTTACTTTCAGCGGTATTCTGGTGCATGGACAATCAAAATGAAGAAGCAGAGATCACCCCTTCGGCTGAAGAAATAAAATTTTCAAAATGGTGCACCGGCGAAAAATCTGTGTCAACGTTGTGGAATGCGAAAATCGAAACATATGATTCTTCCAGGTATATTAGAAATGCGATATTTGCTTTCATTTGAGTCTTAACTTTTTGTAAAAGCTTTTTTCTAGGTTCTGTAGAGGTGTTCTAAAGGCAGTTTGTCTGTACTTTTTAAAATTTTAAATAGAAGCAATATTAGGAATGGCAGGTTGGTTGGGTATTTAAAACATTTTGGCACATAATCATTGACTTTTCGTTTTATATTGGGATGTATTTCTCTTAACTTATCCCTCACAAGTATTTATACAAGATGTTTCACTTAAAACAAAAAGACAAATGGATTTGTGTAATCATATTTTCTAAATAACTAACCTGAAACAAAACTTGAACAGTATGGATTATTATTTTTCTCGAGAGGAAACTGAAACCTTTTACACACTTTTCAAAAAATCATGTTTAAGGTTTAGGTAACCCGGTTTTTTATGATTTTCCAGTTTTCATTCATGTATTTTATATTATCTCTAATTGGATTCAAACATTTGTCTCTAATATATTCAACATTTCAATTGAAGAATCTCTTATAACTCCTAGAACAATATTCATGTTTGATTTTAAGAAAAAATACATGTTTGTTTTAGCAAAACTGGTGTCGTGGCCTTGATTTCCGCCTTGAAGGAGCTATGGGATTGCTTCCTGTCTTCAATCACTGATTCAACAGGAACCAGTGATTACCTGAACCTAGAGCATCTTGGAATAATACTCAAGCACTTAGCAGGAAGAGGTTAGGTTAATGCATTTTAATCGGATATCCCTTTTTAAAGTTCAAGGCATTATAAACTAGGTTAAAAGGAATGGATTTGATATTTTATATTTATATTAAATGAGACAAAAAGCTTAAGTGCAAGATTTAATAGTATCCCCACAAACCATTCTTGTGTGTGTGTGGGGGGGAAATATCGTTGACACATACTTTTTTATCATTATGCAAATTTAATTCAGATGAAGCTGACATCAGAAGAGAAGTTCCCGCAAACAGCATGGAAAACGAACCTAATGTGATCCTTTGTAAATCAGGTACTTTAATACATGCATATTTTTTACGGCATGCCATTGTTTGAAAAAATCGCAGACGACAGGTATTAAGATTCTACGCCATTGATTTATATTGATGTGTCTTTGTAGATGAAACCTTAACAACGGCTTTGTCGATATACATGCATAGTATTGAACAACCGCTTCCATCTGCTGACGAGGTTTTGCTATGTACACATACAACAAACAAGGAAGAGGTGAAATTGTCAATTATTAAATTGATTGAATGATTCCCAAGATAAGTCTATCCAGTACTTAATAGATGACAATTATCAGTGGTAACTAGTTGACACAAATATATTAGGTTATTACTATATTTCGAGTAAACGACTTAGATCAAAACGCTTACTTAAATGGTTAGTGTTGCCAATTTGAATTTTAGCACAAACACATAAATATTGCCCCCCATTACATTTAATTCAGGTTGAAATTTTCTTGAGACGATCAATGAATGAGCAGAAAGGGAAATTGCATTGTCTAGTCAATGCAGACCTCCTTGACTTTGATGTCAGTGAAGCTGCAGGTCACTTTCTGGAGGAGTGCGTACAAGAGAAGAACTATAAGAGAGGTATGTATCTTAAAGAAATAACAATCTAGTTAGATTAATTCAATTTGAAACATTAGGATTTACTGAGACTAACTAAACTAACCGTTATTGTGTTTACTTTAGACAACGCCTATAGGCTTTTCATTATCTGCCGACGTGACAATGAAAACAGATCTCCTCTAGTGTCTTCACTGCAAAAGTACATTCGAGCTGACATACCTATTGATGAAGTGAAATTGTCACAGTATATACTGTCCAAATTTTCGCTTAAACAGGGCGCGGATCAGACATTTGCATCAAATGTAGACGTTGAAAAGTAAGTATGATTTTTAATTGCAAACAATTTTATTACATTTTAAAATTACACCGAATATTAACACAGTACATGAGGACTCGTAATCAGAGATATATTTTTTTATTAAGCATTGGATCAACTACTGTGGCTTGCATGGTATGTGTTTTGTTAGTATATTTGCGTTGTGATACTTAAAAAAGGTCAAATGCGAGAGCTGTCCTGTCGCAAAGAGCTGGTGTGGGAAAAAGTTTGTTTGTTAAAAGAGTTGATGAAAAATTACGGGCACATGTTGAAACTCAAAAGCATGTCGAGTTCAAAAGAGTCACAGTACCACTTCAAGAGAAGATAGTGGATTTGGACTATGTTACACGAAGTCTTATTAAACATGCAGCTGGACCAGAGATAAAGACTGCTCGATTGTTTCATATTGATATCTCACATGAGGTAAGGCACCCTATCATCTGAAAAAAAAAATCATTTTCATTTAACCCGCTGGCGCATTTATCCTCTCGCAGACGCGTAACGATAGGATATGTTTGAGGGCAACTTAAAAAATCAACAAAATTTACTCCTTTTATCTTACACTTTATTTGCTAAAGTTGCCATGTGCGTTTGTATGTAAACCCATCTTAACGCCAAAATGCTTTATTCGTCCATAGTATATATAAATATTTGCTTTTTCCAAATGTCGAAAACGCCCGCAAAATGCTTCAGTTGTAGGCAAATTTATTCTGTCATCCTTTTACTTTATTGCCGTGTTCACGAATGAAACGGAAAGAATGTCATACCTAAACGTCAATTCTTTTTTATCAACTATTGATATAATTATGATATCTGTTTTGTAATCATGACGGAGTATTACCATGCTCTAATTAACATGCACATGCTGAGCGCGTGGTAATGCTGGATATTAACCAGTTTAACCGGCAGTCCATCATCCATCCAGGCATGACTTGTGATTGTTTTCGCCCCGATCTTCGGAGCTTCTTGCGTTATTACGAGCCATATGAAATTACGAAATTAAATTACGTTGACATTAATACTTTTAAGAACATTGTTTCAATATATATGTTTGATGTTTGTAGGTACAAGAGGGAATTGATAATTTGCTGTTCAATCTTTTAATTTTGAACTGCCTCAAAGAAGAATCCGGATTAGTGTGGAGACGCTCAGAATCAGATATCTATCTGATAGAACATATGCCAAAAGAGGCATCTACCGCAAAAGTCAGTCTTAGTTTAATCTTACTTATTCCATAACAATTTTTATATTTGTGACGAGTTGAACACTTTTTTTTGGCACGATCTCTCGCGAAACTGTAGGTTTGGGTGAAAGAGAAATCGCAGAAGGCGGTCAAAACCTCCTTTTTCTGGCTAAATGGCCACAAACGAGTGTCAGGCCGAAAATTATACCTAGGATGCCTTGTTGATAAGCGAGTGCGTTAATAAAATTCTATTTGTTCCTTATTCAAAAAATAACACACAAAACGTATGTTTAGGATATTTCCATGAAAGTTTTATAAATCCGATTAGAGAATATCAAGAGAGTAAAGATACCAAAACAATTAGTACACAGTTTTACGTTTGTTTTTCTATAAATAGCAACACATTCGCAAAAACAGTTGTCTTGGACATAATACTTCTGGTAAGACATTACGATTCTACGAAATTACAGCATTCATAACTAAACGCAACGTCATGGTGGAAATGACGTCGTTCAAATTGTGCCCCAACTCATTGCGCGCTGTCGTTTAACTTTGAAGCAAGAGTGTGCTAAATATCAAATGGTATTTCGAAGTGAAATACCGATTTTATTGCACTGATACACCTATATAAATCACCGAAAAGCATTTGATAACAAGCGCTTAATGATTTTATCGTTTTTTTTAGAACGACAAGTTGCAATATACTGAAGTGATGTTTCGCATTTTACCCCAAGTAATATGCAGGTCTCCAAATGAATGTCTTAGTGAATGTAAGACTGATAGCGAAATAAAAACAGGTAAATAAACGTTTATGTTGTATTCCAATGACATTTATTTTAATGCAATTATATAATTCATATGTAAAAGGTTTGTCCCTTTAGCAGTAAAAATACAACGACTGGATACGGGACAGGACATATAGTTTTCAATTATTGATGATTATGTGTACATATATACATTAACGGTTGAAGGGTTGGTATGAGCCGAAATGTTTTTTCTGCTTGGCTGTTTGGAACGTTATGATATATGAATGTTTACTGTCAAGTTGATATAAAATCATTGACATTTGTTATTTACTATTAAGATTAATTCATCGTGGTTTTTATAGATTTCGGGGCTTCATATCGAACCACCACTTTCACTTTTGTGGTGCAAATTTGCTTTAAATTGAATGCAAGTTCAACATTTATTTATAATGGTCTTTATCGTTTTACAGTGCAACTGTTCGATGAACAGGAATTTCGAAGTGATGTGTTCCAGAGGCCGTTCCAATACCTTAAACAAATCGACGAAAAAGTAAAAATGGTGGATTTCAATCCCATAAGCACAGTCGGGACACGCCAGGAATGTCTACAAATTTTGCTCAGGTACACCGTACTTTGCTATATTCTGAGTATTGTGGCAGTCATATAAAGCTATTTTTGTCCGGCGCCACCATCGTCGACGTCAGTGCCCTACGCGGAGTGATCTGTTTATGCCCGCTCTGAAACTATAACATGTGAAATCCAATATTTACCAAACGCATTTTTCAGCTAAGTGTATGACAGTTGATTAGCCCACATTAACTCTATCCGCTCTATGTTTTAGCATTTATTATATATTTCTTTTCCATAGTTTGTGACAATATCATTGGGTTTAAAATCTCGGCAAAACTTTGATCGACAGCTTCACTGTATTATTCCCGCTGGAGTTTTGAGTCTTGATTTGTCAAGTCTTTATCAAATTTATTTTTCACTCGTACTTGATCTTGTATATTTTTCCGAAACTTTATTAAGTTTTATTCAGCCTGGTCGAACTACCAACGCTGCAGTAACGACCATTGAGTTGTCGAAATTTGACTGTATTTACTTCGCCCTCTCTTTACTTGAGCATTTTTAATCCAGTCTTTACAAAACTAAGTCTCATTGTTGAAGGCATAAAATCTTGACCTTTTTAATCGCAAAATTTGACCCAATTTCTATTGTCGGCTCTCTAACAAGGATTTATCATCGATGCCTTTCAAACTGTTTTTACAATATGTATTGGCATAAAATCCTGACCTAGATCGATTGCCAGATGCAATGTCCCAAGATATACATGATCATACCTTTTGACAGTTTTTGAGTAACAGTTTTATAACTTTAGTTCATTCATTTTGTCCGCCTTCTTACTTCTGTAACTAGCAGTCGATGTTTGCCAAATGTTGTCACACTGTTAATAGCCGTGATATCTGCTGTCAATAAACAACAGCACACTCACAAATTTGGTCAATATTACCTTCTATGCTTACTTACTCAATTAGGTTTGATCCAGTCTTTGACGAATTTAACAGTTATGTTTATAGACATTTGTCGCATGTTTGCTTAAGATATTTGAAATCAGTTAAGAAACACATTATAATGTTCACTATTTTGCTTTGGTGTTAACAAATTAAAATTTTATCTAGATCAACACAACTGATGTCATCCATTGATAACTATATTTTATTTATGCAATTGTCTTTATATATAATTAAGTTAGATTTCCGTTTCCACAGACACTGTGGAATTCCTAACCCGTCGTGGGCAGAATTGCACCACTTTGTGTGGTTTTTAAACACCCAACTAATTGGCTTTGAGAATAACGCATTTGTGAGTGTTGCAGCGGCGGAAGACCTACCAGGATTTGGTCAATTTGTTTTAAAGTTTCTGATTCAGATGTCGAAGGTAGGTCAATAGTATACATTTCTTTCAAAGCCAGTTTGACCACGGTGCTTCCCCATTTACCGTCTATGTGGGTTAAATTTACCACTCGTACATGATTGTTACGTTTCATTGCAGCCAATTAGTTTAACATTATTATAAATGTTGGTGTAATAATCACAGACATAAGTTTTTGTACATTTCACAAAAACTTGCTACAAGCTGTCATTACTTTTTGATTATTTTTCTTAAATATTTGACACCACTGCGACAGCAAATATGTCGCTACAACACATATGTGATTTAGACAATAAGGGATGGCATTAAATCAAGGAAAAAGTTGAAGCCGCTCAAAAAATTGTTTTACATGAGCTGGGTTTTGGGATCATATCTGGATGTAGTGTTACGTTTGTGGAAAAAAATCTTACTTAAACGCAAATATTTACCGGCAGAATAAATATCGTGTTTAAGTTTTTGATAATCCGTGTCAAGGCAGCTAGTCATTACAATTCTGATATACTACTGCATCAAATCAATATGACTTACTTTTTGCATAGCTTTTTGCATATATATTTACATTTGATTGACAGGATTTTTCGAATCGTTCACTTAATATTGGCGACGAATCGTCAAAAGATGACCAAGGACTTAATTTAGAAACTTATGAATTACGAAGGAAATGGGAAAGCAGGTATGTATATGGACGAAAATATTTTATGTGTCGTTATTGAACCTACGAAAACATTAACGATGCGCTATAATCACATAAATGTTGAGAGTAATATAT
Organism: Mya arenaria; assembly: GCF_026914265.1. Lineage (NCBI taxonomy): Eukaryota > Metazoa > Mollusca > Bivalvia > Myida > Myidae > Mya > Mya arenaria. The sequence continues at coordinate 31,274,175 of NC_069131.1, forward strand.
GTAACCACCTCTCAACCAACAGATCCGTAGTATGAGTGTTTTCTCTTGACATGTCAAAATGGACACAAGAACCGGTTCTATTCAAACAACAAACTTTTCACCCTTGAGCTAAATACACAATCATAATCGAAAAACACTAATCTACAAATATTATAAATCACAATTTTTATTTCTTTTTCAGTCCGCATCCATACTTGTTTTTCAACAGTGATGGGTTTTCCTTTACTTTTCTTGGATTTAACATTGACCCAGTGAATGGAAATCTTATCGACCAACAAACAGGTATCATCCTTGAGGAAAGAATCATGACAAGGCAATTGTATACTGCCCTCGTTCGAAATCAAGTTGACCTCCGTGAAGACTTCGATGCCTTAACAAGGTAAAATAATATTGCAATGAGTAGTTAGTATTTGTTGTTTAAATTGTATACTCAATCATTTGTTCACTTATATCTAAAAGTTGTTCATATTGATATTTTAAAAAACACACATGACTAAACGTATCTTTTTGCAATGCATATCGGAAATAGAACAAAATCATAAGTGTTTATATCAAAGACGGGCTATAAATGTTATTTTCACATAACTATATACAAATCACTAGGAAATAGTTTTTGACCGGTCATGTTTAGTAGCTTGTTAATAGCTTGTTAATAGTCCAGATCGCTGGGGTGTCTTAATTATTTACTATGCCCCCTTTGAATAAGAGGTGGTAGATTGCTTTTTCCGTCGGTTGGTAGACCAAACCAACTAGTTTGCTTGGGCCTAAAGTCCTCAAATTGGCAGGAAGGTTTATCATGACCATTGAATTTTAAGGTCAGCGTAAATTATTGTCTGAAATATATATGTTCAAGATGTTTGTGAAAGGGGCTTGGTAATAATATTAGTCATTAACTCCTATTTATCATCTAGAACTGGTGAATAACTATACATTTTTTCCTCAAACATTTAAGGTCATGTTGGTCATAACCTTAAATTACCCAACATGCATTTAATGCAAAATGACAAATAGGCTTCTATTAGTAGATACCTAGATTGTTTACATCATCTCTCGTCCTCTAAAAATGGCTATCCATCCGACAAGGCCCGATCAGCTGATTTGTCATATGACTGTAACCACTCTTGTTTTGGTTCGTTTAACATGCCTTGGTATTGCTAGATTTGGTTACATAATTCATAAAAGAAAAGTCAACACAATATTCTTATTTTCAATTAATTAAAGTCTTGTTTAGTATACAAGTAGTCGAGCTAATATACAGTGTTCGAACGCCTTGAAATGTACAAAGATTATCTGCAATCGTCATTAAATGTCAACTCCTTGCTAAAATAATGTTAGTAACAAAAATAATTTTACTTTCAAAGAAAAAACATACGTTCGTGTAACAATTCATTAAGGTAACGCATATGTCACGGTATGCAGTCTTTTTTTCTTATTAGCATGATATTTCTCGTCAGTTATTGGTTTCATTTAATTGCGTTTTATTTATGTTTGAAGTAATGATTTTGCTATAAAAATCAATAACACATGAACATAATTATAACTCACTGCTACAGTTTCTGCTGTGCATAACGATCCGATGAAAGAATATTCAATCCCTTCGGATAAACATAAAAAAGACACTTCTTGCAACGGATATTCCTTAAAAAAATATGTTTGACCACGATTTGGACAATTTTAAATATCAGTATATAAACATGTATGTCTGGTGACCAAAGCATCACTTTAATATTCAGGGAAAGGAAAATCGAGAAACTTATAAATGTCATGGGAGGTAAAAGGAAAACAGATCCCGATCCAACCTACGAGCTTACCACGGACAATGTGAAGAAGATTCTAGCAATCTTCATGCGATTCAAGTTAGTAAATGGTTCTAATGTACTTTTTGATGAAAGTTATTGCAAAATAATTGTATCAATAATCCATAAGGAAGTTAAGAGAAATGCCTCCCCCGAAAGCTACCGTAATCTAGTTAATTGTCAGAAGATTAAAAAAATCCATAGCGAAACAGGATGACCAATAAGAGACAAGCAAGACAATAAATAAAGTTTATATATTTATTTACAACACCTTTATAACAGTTGTGGCAAACGCTTGGAAAAAGAAAACCAAGCAAATCAGAGTTAATTTGAGAGGCTTTAGCCATTTTCATTTAGTCTGATGATGATTTAATTATTCATAAATTGGTTAAAAAAGAAATACATACTTTGCTACGATGCAAACTTTTCTTAAAGTTTATTCTGGAAGTATTTTTCTTGACCTCCACGGGCTAGTGCAATATACACTGTGACAAAAAGTATTCTTTATAGGTGTGACATACCTGTGATAGTGATGGGAGAAACAGGATGCGGAAAAACTCGGCTCATCAAGTTCATGTGCTCTCTTCAAGTTCCAGACGATCTAGAACTTCAAAATACAGTTGTAATGAAGGTTTGTTGGTTACTGTCACGTCTACTTCAAAATACATAGAAGCTTAGTAAGCATTTTAGTTTGCAAACATATATGCAATCCTAGTTTGCAGGCGTGATTTCGATAACGTTTTAGCCACGACAATTAGCCCACATACACATTGCAAAGAAACTCGTGTGTTTATATATGTAGGAAATGTGCTTAAACCCGATAAACCGTTTCGTTTTTAGAAAATAATTAATAGTTATTGTTTCATGAATAAAACTACTTTATACTCTACACTGTTCAGGTGCATGGGGGTACAACGCATGCGGATATTGCAAATAAAGTAGAAAAGGCAGACCAACTAGCGAGGAAAAATGCTAAACAGGATCATACTATTGACACCGTGTTATTTTTCGACGAGGCAAACACCACTGAAGCAATTGGACTTTTAAAGGAGATTATGTGTGACAGGTCTTTACATGGCAAACGTCTAGATCTTTCTCCAAATCTGAAAATTGTGGCTGCATGCAACCCGTACAGAAGGTGTGCACGTGTTGTTTTTTTTTCAAAATAAAAATGCATCTTACATTTGCGTACAACATTTCATAAATGTGTTCCACATACTAATTTCAAATATTTCAAATAAAAGACATACTCCAATATTGAGCTTACGTCAGATTTGATGAGTCGAGCCATTGCTTTGACTGCCACAAGCACATCTTTGTATTTTAGTTACCATTGAATAACTTTAAAACAGTTATTGTTTGAAATGTATTCATGACAGTAAGTTTTACCAAACAACCCCTCCTCCCCCACCCCCGATCTTTATAAAAGTGGCTTAGCGTCTGATTGATTCATACCAGATTTCATCTTGATAATTGGGTTAAATTAGTTCATTTAGTATTAACTTAACCGAGAACCTAAACGATTTCAATGCATGTTACATGAATTATACAAGGATGAAATTGATCGGTCAAAGTATTATTGAGAGTATCATTAATTTTAATTTCTGTTTTGTATCATCGAGGTGTAAAATTGAATAATTATAATCCAATTATCCCGTTTCGAGTCGGCAACCCCAACATTTATTGATGCATGTTCAATCTGCATTTCATGAACTTAGAAAGTTCAATTTATGTTTTTTTCCGCCATCACATCAACGACATTACAAATTATACAGATACAGAAAAAAGTATCCACGAAAACAATATGCAGCTTTAATAGCGTAATTTAAAAAAATAACATTTATGTTAACCTGACTTATCGCGTTTAAGGCATTCGGACAAAATGATCGAAAAACTAGAGCATGCTGGACTTGGCTATCACGTTCAGGCTGGAGAAACAGCAGATACTTTCGGACAAATTCCCTTGCGCCGACTGGTAAGATCTACTATAATTGTGCATTCCTTTTTGTAGGATCAAAACTTAGTTTAGGTTTAAGTTAACGTAATTACTTGCAAGCTATTAAGTAATTTTAGAATGAACACTTAATGAATGCGCGCATGCCTTCGCATGTCCTGCCAGAAACGACCGACACAAATCCCGATTAATACAAGAAACATATGTACATATATAAGTGATGCTGAATGAATAGGACACATAAATACAGTAATTTATTGCAAACTAATCGAAACGTGTGTATAGTCTTATCGAAATCAATTTGTTTCGTTGAATGTTTCAAATACGATAACTTTCAGGTATACAGGGTGCACCCTCTCCCACAGAGTCTTCGACCCTTAGTATGGGATTTTGGACAGCTGACAATAGAAGTTGAGGAACTCTATATTAACCAGATGGTCAAACGTTACGTGAGTCCTTATATTAATTATATAAACAGATATATTCGATTACGCATCCATCTTTTCATATTCATGTACTGTGGTCAGGTTTTTTATGTTAAAGCCCAATCATAAAACGTCATACATTGACATTTCAACTTGCATATTTAAAGATGCACTCTAACTCCCTAATAAGATTTACCACAATAATACAATTGTTTTAATATACCAAAAAGGATTATACATATTGAAAACAACGTTTCTTATGAAGGATACCGAGTTTAATTCTAAAGAAAGGTGCAGAAACCTTATGAAACGATAAAAGATCACAGTAAATATTTAAGCACTCACCAATCATTGAATATTTTTGCGTTTTTACCGTTTTCAAGTTTATCTCCGATGGTCGGTGAAATAGACGTTCAATAAAAGTATGACGAACAACAATCTAAAATTTATATAAAACAATATGCATTTTGGTACGGATTGAATTATTTTAGCCTAAGAAAGTGATTATTTATTTGATTAGAGAATTAACAATCTAGTAGTGTGATCTTAATGCAACATCAGTATTTGTTATAAATAATGGTGTAAGTAATTAAAAAATAACATTTACCTTGTTATTTTTGCAATGCTGGAGGTGCATAATATAAAAGCAGCAATCCAATTATAAATCGCCATGTGCTGAAATAAGCCATATGTTATAACTTTCTTAAGAAAAATGTTTTCTACTAAAACGGTGAATAATATTCGGACGATATTTTATGTTATTTAAACTGAATTGATCACTTACGTGACCATTCAAATAAATATAATTGATGTATGTGTTCATGACATCAAATTTATTTGAACGACGTCACAAATCAATTCCTTAGACTGAACTTCTAAAAGGGAGTGATGCTCAAAACCATGTTACTTCCAGCACCGTTGATTTTTCAATTCATACTCAGAAAGTGTTGACCTATTAAAAACTGCAATAAAATGATTGTCTCACATCTAAAACATAACGGTATAAGGTCCCTTCACTTATAATTGTTGTATAAATGTTATATCATTTTTCTTATGAAAGAAATGAGGAATATTTGGTACGCATGTAGAAGGGCTGTTATACCCTCTGAAGCTCAGGGTACACATATATTTCTAACGCGTTATTTGATTATATATTTCAGATCAAAGACGGGCAATTGCCATCGATATTCAACCTGACAAATGTGTTGAGCAAGATTTTGACCGAGTCACAGTTGTATATGCGTAAACAGGCAGTAAGTTAATACTTAAGTAATAATGTTAAGTTATATATAAAGGCAACTAATCCTAAGTAAAACTGTAAATAAGCTATAAATAGACTGTTAGAAATAATGACATGATGCATCAATAGTTAGTATCTTAAAAATTATTACTCGTGTTCTAGTAATTGTTTTAAATCTCAGTAAGATGACAAACCTACATTTTTGTATTCATCAATGTTTTTCAATTCATTTTTGATATATTATACAGTTTAATTTCATGTTGACTGACTTAGTCTCGTGTTGCATTTTAAAACGTTATTATTGAGCTTATATTCCGCAATATCTTCAAATGACCTTGACCTTTACCATAGTTGGCAGATTGGTAGAAAACATGACATTTGCGCTTTACGTACTACAAACATTGAAGTCAATAAATGTTAGTGCTTAATAGTGATATCAATTATATATGTATACTCGAAATGGGCTCAGAAAACGGCAACCACCTTAGTTGTTTTCTTGTCAAAACAAAATCACACCATTGCCTTGTGACTAGACTACAGAAGCCAGTGTCATTAACGATTTAAGTTGTAAGGTGAACCTATCGTGATGGTATATGTTCGTGTTGTGAAGTTACGACTGATACATAGACGCTTGTTTAAAACAGAACTGTCACGTTCATGCAGATATAACACTGTTTTAGTAACAACTAAGATCATTTATCTAAACAGGGCCAAGTATCTGAGTTGCTTACAACGTATTGATTTCACTATAAATCGGTGGCATAATACGACATATCACAAATTAAATATGTATCGTAATTAAAAGAGAACGTATGCACTAGAATTTCTATAACAAATTAAGATATCATAAGTTATTAAATATAAATGTACCCTACATAAAACGAGTAATGTTATGCAGATGTTATGAAGAGTCATGACTAGTATTTGTTTTAATTGAATACCACCTTTACATTCCAATCCCGGTCAGTGAACTAAAACTTCATACAATGATGATAAAATGAATCACTGACCTAATAACATGTCAAATTTAGTAAAATGGTTGATTCAGTATTTCCCTAAGTTGTATATATGCGGAAAATCTTAAACTTATTTCCAATGGGGTGCTTACATAATAATTAATATGAAATGCTCCTATGACCTCCATCAATGAAGTAAAATATTGATATTTAAACCTTGTAAAAACGTGTATCAATAATCTAAACCTTGACACACTATTAAATACATGCATCGGATATATTTTTTACTCCTTTTTAAATGCTTAGTACTAGTTTTATACCGTCCCTTATCCTGGTAGAGAGCACCATTCATGTATGTAGTTGTGATAAAATGTATTTACATGCCTCATGAGTTTAATTTGATGTTGATGTATTGAACATTACTGGCCATTCATCATTTTGTATAGATACATTGGTAACATGTATGATTTAATACTATTAAAAATGTTCCGTTAAAGTGTTGAAATTATTGAGATTGTTATTTGAATTTCGGTGTTAAAACATATCATTTCATCCCGTGGAATTCAATTTATATTTTCACTTTTGTCGACATGCTAATTTTGAAATTGTTGTCATTAATTTCAGACAGCGATTTCAAAATATCAATGTGCTGTAATGAATAAAGGAACCGATTTGTCTATCTGTCTGTTTACAATTTTAGTAATTTGTCAGTGTATTTATCTGCTGATGTTTGGTTCCTGAACTTAGTTTCGCTTTTAATGATGCTGATAAAGAAGTAAGAACTGTTATATACTTTTGGAAATATCGTAACAGAAAGTTTTTCAAAGCTGTAGCAGGTATTGCTTATATGTTGTTACATATGTTCAAATAACTCTATACCTTTCTTATACAATTCTTTATAATATGAGGAGCGACCATTTTGCTTTAGTAATTTGAATTCCATATATAAAATCGTTTAGCTTAAATTTTTATTACCATTGTTTTCAATATGATTTACTTATTCCTTTTTTGTTGGTCTAAGTTGGATAAAAATACTTTATTTAATATTTTTTTTATTATTTGTGCATAAATATTAATATCGTTTTATCCTTATATATTTTAATGAGCACTAAAATGTTTTATATCAATGAATTTAAGTTCTTTATATTCATAGGTTTTATATGATATTTTTATTTCAATCTTATCTGGTTTATTGTCCCATAAACACATTTGGACACATGCTTTTCCCAATTTAAAATGAATTTTCTTCTTTACTTTAAAGACTAGTGGTTTAAATAGGCTGTAATGCCATTGTACAATAAGAAAAAGGAGTTATGAAAAAGAAACAGCATTAAATTCTAATTCATTGTATCAAGGTTTTAGTAAGTTTATTTATTTAACAATTATTTGTCTATATACAAGGTATATTAGAGTCTACTTTCTCCAGTATATTGTTTGCAGTAGAGTCTTCAGACAGATCATTGTCAACTTTTTGGCCTACTGCGAGTTTCCATTGTAAAAAAATAAACATACTGTAAGAACGTTATATTTCTTGAGAAGACGTTTAGTGTCATCTGATAATTTAGTTTCTCCTAATATATATGGAGTAGTTTAGTATTGTCCTCAAGTCATCTGTTAAAACATACAAGGCCCTGTCTGCTAGTGTATCATCATTTTTTGTGGGAAAATGTATTGCACTATAATCCGCATATAGCAATAATTTAAAGTATTTACTGATGTCGTTAGGCAAATCAAGAACAAAGGACACCTCAGTTTTATATGACTTTTTTGTATGTGTTTATATGCGTCAGTCTCCCGCATCATATTGAAAGCAGTTTTGTCTCGTTTTCTAACTTCTATATATGTGTGGAAAATAATATAAATCAGTGTTTAATTTTAAACTTTTAAGGATGAATGCAGCTTTGTTTCCCTACGAGACGTGGAAAGGGTTTTGTTTGTCATGTCATGGTTTTACTCGAAAGGCAGTGAGTGTTTGTTTCCATTTATGAATGACCTGATCGACACGCTAAGCGAAAATGAAAATGCTGATGAACACATGGTATGTTAATATTATACATATATTTTTATATATAGCCAATATTCACAACAAAAGGGCAACATCATGTTTCAAGTTATACAAGTTTATTAATATGCGCAAAGTATCAGGTCTAAAGCTTAGTTTAGTAAGGAAATTGATATTAACCCATTGTTTTCACGGTTTATTTATACATTTCTTTTCTGTACACGAAGTATATTTACATGTATGTGTAAACAATTCACATTTCCAGGCCTACCAATATTCAATAGAAGTTGAATATATTTTATGAGACAATAACATAATTATAATTCATTACATTTCCACTATAGTTCCGTTGTTGATTCAGTATGCCATCTATGCTTAATATTTCTTATGTAAACGTCACAGTTAAAATAATAAAAAAAGTTACTTAATACAATCTTCTCAGTTTAAATGAATACTATCACAATTTGTTTTTTGAATAAAATGTTTCAAAAAACATAAGTAAATTACTGGTATGTTCTAGATAATAATGAATTATTTTGCTTTCTATAACAGGAACCCACCCCTCTTACGAGGTCCTTGATTCTGGCACTTGGTGTGTGTTATCACGCTTGCTTGAAATCCCGACAGAAATATCGAGAAACTGTTCAGCAACACTTTAGTGCACCATTTAGTTTAAGAGAAACCGACGGAGCTGAACAGATTCGCCAAGAAATAGAGTGGTTGGTATTTTAAAACGCAGTACTATGAGGACCAAAAAAAGTTTGACATGCTCTAATAGTATTTAGTGGGAATGAAGGTTGAGATAATTTATTAAAGTAAATGCTGTTAAATGAAAAATGCCTTTACTTTGTTTGTTATTTTGATGATTTGTTTTAACAGTTATAATGGTATAAGACGCTTTTGTATGTAAATGTTTAAGAAATAAATACTAATTTATTTAGTTCATTTTTTTATACATTAAAGAATTATTAGTATAAAGTTATTATAAAAAAACGTATTTACACCAACATTTCTGAAAATAATTTAGTTATAAATGAAGTGAGTAATCAAAAAGCATGACGTTCAAATGAGTAAGAAGCAACAACTATTAGTAGATTTTTAATAGACAATCTCAATTCTAAAAGGGAATATAGCATTACTAGTTACATGTTCGTTTCATGTTGACGTATGATGTTTTCGTAAAACAACAAGAGTTCATACATGTGTTTTCATCTTAAAACAATCAGCAACTATACTACTTGATTTTTTAATGGGAACCTTTGATATCATTACAGTTGTCAAAATTTGGTTTTGAACAACGTGAACCTTGCAAAAAACATCGCCCGCAACACTGCCCTGAAAGAAAATGTCTTTATGATGGTTATCTGTATTGAACTGAGGATTCCACTCTTTCTCGTTGGCAAACCGGGAAGTTCAAAATCGCTTGCAAAGACGATAGTAGCTGATGCAATGCAGGGGAACAGTGCTCATCACAATCTTTTCAAGAACCTTAAACAGGTATGGCTTATAAAGTTTACTTTTGGGATGCAATTCACAAGCAATGCACACAATAAAATTACTTCGTTATTGTGGTACCGTGTTTTCATTTTTAATCAAGCATGGACTTTTGTTCTGGATGCATAGATAAATTAATTTTAAATTGTGCATCTTGTAACTTGGCAAAGGTCGTCAAAGTAATCTCTGGGGTCTGTTACATCTTTCCTTGTCCGGAGCATAACTTGAAAACCACTGGATTGAATTCAATCATTTTTTACAATGATAGAACAAAATAAGACGAGGTACATTGTGCAGGAGCTCTCTATATAACTCCATTTTACCTGAATAGTCATAGCCCTATGTTACTTTTTCATGTCCGGCGCATCACTTGAAAACTTCCAGATGGAATCTAATAAAACTTCTGCAGTGGTAAATCACAATAAGAGGAAGTGCAGTATACATGAATCATAACATATTTTAAGCAAAGTACAGAGTAATTTCCCAGTGTGTTTTTTTGTCGTTTATCTTTTGTCTAGATAATGACTTTAAAACTACATGTACTTGATAACAATTATTTAAACCTCATACAATGATTAAACACAAGAGGGGAAGTGTAGTTAAAAGAAACATAATTCTATTTTAGTAAATTGGAGAGGTATGTTTTTTATGCTGGATTTGGGCGTATTTAGCGTATTCAGTGATAGCTCTAGCGTATAGACGAATTTCAGTCCTGTTATTTAAGGAATGAATTGCGGGGTTGAATATTTTTAAAATATAACAAATTAACACTTTCAAAAATGTTGATTTATATTTTACGGGACCTGCTGACTAAATACAAACAATAACAAGATCAATAGTTTTCATGTATTTTGTTATGCGATGAATTGCGATCCGAACATATCCGAAGCTGTTGCGTTCATCGATTGATGAACGCAATTGCTCAAAGGCAGTTCATTTAAGGAATGGAAGTTGAGGAGAAAATGTTGTCAATTGAATGGTAGAAATACAATCTACATCGTTTTTATTTCAATGCATGCAATAATCAATCCATGTTATCAAACTTGGCAATGCGTCTACTATTTCATGATAACAAATATCATTTCGTTTTGCTTATAAAAAAACTCGGACATTAAAAATAACTTTCAATGCAGACGCAGATGGTGTCTTTTCAATGTAGTCCACTAGCGACACCAGATGGCATTGTTGCTACGTTCAGACAATGTTCCCAGTTTCAAAAAGACAGAAACTTGTCAGCCTTTGTATCAACTGTTGTTCTTGACGAGGTAGGACTTGCTGAAGATAGTCCACGAATGCCACTCAAGGTAAGTGTTGTACACCTTACGTGTTGCAAATCCAATTTGGTTGATACAAATTTAAGGTTTGTTAAAAAACAACTGTATACAAAACCTCATTTTTCAAAGCCTACATATGTGGAATTCAATAAAAATAATTTTGTCGTTTCTTAGTATTATAACGATCCTTAAATAAAGGTTGATTAAAATCAAATTTTTTACATGATGTATTCATGTCTTAAGTATTTTGATGTTTAGATTTGAACAGGTTTTATTGATTTGATAAAACGAAATTCGTTGTGATACTGATAAACAATAGTCTTTTACTAAACGGCAATGTTAATGAAATGCAGACATTACATCCACTTCTGGAAGATGGTTGTCAAGGGGATGAAATTCCTGAGGACTATATGAAGGTAAATGTATTTATTGATTCGCCAAATAGTTTTTTCCAAAGAATGCACCACGTCAAAATATCTTTTGAAGCGAGAAAAAATATATTTTTGGTTTTGTACCATTTGATCATCAACAATTGTTAATGCAAAACATGTCATTCATTTTATCTGTGTTAGCAACCGTAACGATTCAAAAAACATTTGCGGAGGTAACGTTCAATTTACCTATTTAAGCCGTTGCGTGCAATAAAATAATGGCGTATTGTGTGGGCTGATCCTTATAGTTATGATAGTGTATTGTGTTTCACAGACGGGCAAAGAAATTTCGAATGAATTAAAAAGGTTTGGGAGTTAAAACTTTCAGCAAATCGAAAAAGGTTATTTGAATAAAAAACATGATTTATTTCATGGTTACTGTTTCATGATAACGTAAAGCCCATGGTTTTAATATGCATTAACAATTGTGTCAATGAGTATTTCAATTACAGCTTGAATAATTTTAAATGGTAACTTTTGCAAAAGGGTAAGGACCACTCATATTTAATTGCACGATAAGTAAATAGTTGTTAATGGATTATGTATTATAAGTATCACTATTAAGCTTCAAATACGCCAGTTATTCAATAATTGAGAATGTTTCATCTTAGTATTGTTGCCAAGACAGAAGCGGCTATTTCATTTCAGGTGTGCATTTTGGCGTACGAAATTAACCAAATGGACCAAATGTTCCCGAATTAACACTTCTTTGCGTTCGTTCAGCATTTATATTAACAGCCCATGAAAGCCGACGATTAATCAAACATTAATTTTGTATTATGTACATGTTCCAAATTTTTGAAATGAAACAACCAAATATTTACAATTTATATGCTTGGAGTAAGTGTGTAGCAGCATACTGAATATATATATATATATATATATATATATATATATATATATATATATATATATATATATATATATATATATATATATATATATATTCTTATTTTAGGTTGCGTTTATTGGGCTGTCTAATTGGTCACTTGATCCTGCAAAAATGAATCGTGGAATATTTGTGCAGCGAGATGTTCCTGATGAAAAGGAACTGAATGAGACAGCAAGGTATTTATTTCGAAATTTACTTGTTTATATATAACATAATACAATTGCAATATTAAACAGTGAACACTTTTTCTATCCGGTCATCTCACTCGTTTTACTCTACATCATAAGACAATACGTATTCACAAATTCAATCTAATTTTATTTAAAACATATACTGACATTGTAAATAACATAGGTAAAGTAACAAGAAAACGATTACACACGAAATCTGAATATGCATTTAAACTATTCTACTGTGTAATATGTTTTAAAGACTGTACATTTATTGTTGTAGTTCATTGAACTGACAGATTATTTTTAAAAAAATACTACCAATGAACAGTTTCAATTCAATAGATTCTGATGCTTGTTTTGCTTCCGAAAGACCACCTTCCCTGAATGTATTTCAAGTAACCTGTTGTAAACAAATTAGTTTTACTTTCGAAATCTGTGTTTATACAATTTTAAGTTCTAACATTCGTGTGATTTCCTTTAACGTAAAGTGCTGACGGCTTAAAACAGTCTTACATCTCAGCGCTGTCATTTCAAACCGATTTCGAACATTCAATTCAGTTCCCGCTAATAAAGGATGTTGCTTCTAGATAGAATGATATCTTAGCGGCTTGTCCGATATCATTTCAACGAAGCGAATTTTAATAACATGAGGTTTTGGCTATGTAGTTTGTAAACTGTCATCATCTTAAAAAGTGACCCCCTCCATTATACTTATTTTTTATACTTAGAGGAATATGTGGGTCTTCAAATGACGAAATACTTCAACGTATAATTGATCCTCTGATAGAACCACTTGCGACGTCATATCTGCACGTTTTTAACGAAGCGACAGTTGTATTGCGTGAATTTTACGGACTGAGAGACTTTTATAGGTATGTTGATAGGGTACCATACATTAAGTTGAATGTACTGTTTTTTACTATCATTACTCCTGTTTGATTGTGAATACATACCCATGTTCCCGTATACTAGTAGTGTTAGCATTTAGATAAGTAAAACACATTCGTATTGTACAATATATAATAATATTTGATATGCATTGTAATATAAAGGTTATTTTAGTTTTATATGAAATCATTCGATGTATGTTCATTTAATTAATAGTTTATTAATGAATTATCAAAAAGAAAGTGACTTTTACAATACAGTCCGTTTCATGCAAGCTTAATTCCACCAAATATATTCTCTTGATAATGTATTTAAAGTGGTTTTGTTTGTACTCATTGCATAGATTTGATTTGTAGCTTCGATTCCTATGATTCAGAAACGTATTTGAACTTAAATCACACCAACATCAACAAAGATAACAAGTTACAAAACAAAGAACTCGTATATACATAGTACCTTGTTCATACACATGCATGCGCTTTTAGTGTTGATAGTGATGTTGATCATAAGGATTTGTCATAAATTATTCATTCTCCATGATCATTAATTCTTTATATTTTTTAACATTTTTCCAACAGTTTGATCAAGATGCTGTTTGCATTTATCGAGCGATCACGAAAAAACCCCACTTGGTGCGAGTTGGAGCACTGTATTAAGCGGAATTTTGGCGGTTTACCGCAAGTTGATTCAGTCAAACATTTCAGAGAAAATCTTCAAGACAAGACAACTGAGACGGTAAGGGAATAGCCAAATGAATACAATTAGAAAGACGCAGTACTACAACAATTATTAAACACAAAATATCGCCATTGGTAAATGTTTGGGTAACCGCCTTGACTGTGAACACATGTAAGGATGAACTGGTAGTTTTAGCTAGTTTATGGGCACCTAATCTGACACCTGTCCAAACCTTTGTCAACAAGCTGGTCCTTCAAAAGAAACCATAGAAAAACAACGTAATTAAACATAATACGGAGTTTAACGCGTGTCCCTTCATGAGTAGTTTGCTACTGCTTTGGAACGGCCAATACAATCACTGAAAGCCTTATCCGTTGAAGTATAAAAGGAAAAAAAAGTACTCCAAGGTCAGATATAGACATCACCTGCATACGAAAAAGTGTGGCATTGTGACCATCTGTCAAAGAGTAGGCTAAGATGCAACACTAAGCAGTCTAATAGCGATTGAATCATTGTACAAGACAAACAATCAGTAGTTAAATATGCTTTTGCATATCCCTTTAATTGCCCCACTACGGCAGGAGCAAAACCCTCAATACCAAGCTTTATTTTGTGTTAAACGAACCACTGCACACTGTGTTTGGGAAGAAATGTCCTGAGACGTTGTGTTTCGGAGGGAAATGTCTTTAGTTGCCTTTGCAATTCTGAATAGTCTGCCTTGCAATTAATTCTAACAAGTAATTATCATAATTAGCAAAACTATCATCGATTTGCACGCGGCTGCATGTTAGTTATCTTACCATGGAAACGCATGTTTGGATTTGACGCTCTTCCTGGTGTTTTGTTTTGTTATACCCCTATACAATATCTTCTTTGCATAAAATTACAAACTCATGTTCAAAAGAAAACGTTTAGGGCTAAGATACTTTACCTTGTCAATATCTATATGCATTCTGCATTTCTCAAATTGCGCCTCTGTAACATCATTTGTCAAATTTAAAACATTTTTTCAGTATGTGTAATTTGATGGATTGTATGTTTCTAACAAACAGAACCTTTGCACCTTGGATATTGGTTTAAGCAATGCAAGTTTAAAAAATAATGAATGGAGGTAATATCAAGTTTCAACAACGTTTGCTTTAACTTTCAGGTGCTTGAGTCAGACCCTGATTGCAGCCATTTGGGCCTTATTAATGCGTGCATTTTCGGCTCATTTGAGACACACGGGTAGGTTAGGCTTAAACTTTCAAGCCACGATTGAAAATTGTGTTTTGAAAATGTACAGGCGAGTGACTTAAATGAAATTACACAAATATAAAAAATAACAAGCACAAATAAAGACAATGTTAGAAGTTCAGAACATGCCATAATTCTGCATCGGATGCTGGTGAGCGAAGGATTTCATATAATATGATAAAAAAAAATTATGTTAAAAACGAATTTTGCCAACAATATCCTAACTATTTGATTGATTATTTTTTAAATTAATCGTGTATGGGATATCAAACAAATGTTATAGCAAGGTTAGGCAAATGTTTTGGTAAATTTGGCTATCATGTACAGAAGGTAGTAAGCATATTCAAGTTTATATAACAATTATTTTTCCACATCTTTTTCATCGCTGTCCAATAATTTGACCAAAACATATTCAAAATGAAATTCCTGAGCGTCATTGACTGTTATTTTTTCTAATTTTAAGTTAAACTCGTTTTATAGTACAGGTATTTGAAACTTGATTTATTTAGCCTAAAAACTGAATAACATTTTTCCCTCTTTTATAGAAACGAGAGAAAAAGAACTAAAAGACACCTCGAATTTAGGGAGGGGTAAATGTTCACTAAAAATTCAGATTAAGTTAACTACTATACTATCTTGTTTGTCTGTTAACATCTAGTGAGAGCCGGTATCCGCTTTTATTGGCTGACAATCTTGGAGCTGTTTCTCTCATGCAGCAACATATTTTGAGCAACGAAAGAGTTTCGAGACCTATTATCATATTTGGTAGTAGTTTCAGGGGAGATCAAGAATATACACAGGTATAATAAAAGATTATAATATGTTATACAATAACTGTCAAAATGAAATTAAGTTTGAAAATCACCAGTGTAGTAATGCAAAACATGCCTATGATAAATTCTTAAACGTCTATTTAAACAGATTAATACTTAATTCATATCAGTTATTAAATTGATATATGGTACCTTGCTGAAAACCGTACCAACTGACACATTTTATAATGCATAGATGCAAAGATAATCAGCTAGTTTCAATGCACTGTGTCCCAAATAAGGTAAACAATAGTCACACTCTCCGTCTGGAATGCCGTTCGTCTGTTACTATCGTGTCCCAACTGTAGAATTATTAAATTGTTTTGAATTTCAATCAAGGCTCACAGAAATAAACACCAGCATGATTGTGTCGCAAATAACATTCGTTCTCTTGGTTCAAACTTATAGGTCAAATAGCTTCATTTAGACAATGTTATATTTTTCTGTGGCAATTAAAGTTAAATGAACCTTGACAGTAATATTTGAACATCAGGATGAAGGAATGTATGTACTAGAGCGTCCAGCACTAAATAGTATAAGGTTTATTACCATATTCTATATCATTGAACAAGATGGCGCTGAGGAGCACACATCGATGTCTTAACGATGATCTTTTAAAACTCTATATATTAAGTTAAAAATTCAAATGTTTGAGGAACTATTTACGTACATTTGTTTCATTTGTTTATATATGCCGACAAATATACATATATTTTCATACGCGATATAAATGCAAATAAAACAATAGTTTAAAAATTAAGTCCTTGAGAATCAATACTTTATTCAAACAAATATCACAGTAAATCCTTTATAGCTTCATTCTTACAGATATACTGATTTTACATTTTTTTTCTCTTGGAAAGAACAAACTTTTTCATAAATATATGCAAAACAATAATAAAAAATTGCTGACAAAAGGTCAGATCGCAGATTTTTATATTTCCGTTCGAATTTTATTAATGGCATAAACCGTTTGAGAAAAATGCATAAACATCAATTTTTGAACTTAAATATGATTATCGGCGAATTAACTTTCGGTCAGCAGTCTTATATTATTGGTTTCCATGCATTTTCGCCAAAATTGGCTCGTGCCAAGACAAAAAAAGTTGTCATAACGTTCAATCTGTGAGATTGAAGCTTTGAAATCGACGAAAGACTACTAGTCATTCTAAGTACTCTTTATTCATATCGACTAATTACTTTATTGCCAAAACAGTTTTTAACATACATGTACAGTCAAGGTTACTTAAAGAGTGTTTCTTTTTTTAGTTTCAAAGTCACTTAGATTTATAGTCGTAAATCATTGTTTCCTCAGTATAAACACGATATCTAATTAGCGTTATTATTTTTGCAAACCTTTTGTTTTTTTTAGCATTATCCTTTAAGATATTGTTTTATCTTAAATACGAATTACATTCATAAATTATTTATCTGCAGATTTGCAGAAACATAAACAAAATCAAGGTTTGCATGGAAACTGGCAACACTGTGGTATTGTTGAATCTGGAAAACCTTTATGTGAGTCTTTATGACGCATTGAACCAGTACTACGTGTACTTTGGTGGCCAGCGATTTGTTGACCTTGGATTAGGAACACACAGAGTCAAATGCCAGGTTCACCCAGAATTCAGGTCCTTACATTTATTTATGTTAATTGTGTTTTGTTTCTGAAACATTCAAATTAAATGTTTGGTTAAACTGTATTGTTGGGGATTTATATACTGCATTATTTTACAGATTCTATATGATGTATAAAATATGATCTTTCAAACTAAATGTACAAGGTCGAATTGCTATCTTAATATTGAAGGTGATTCGCTTCAGTTAAAAGCATTTTCACGGAGCTAATTGAAATCACATTTAAAGTTATTGTATTATGCAGTTTGTATCTGTATATTACCATTCTCAGGATTATGGTTATCTACAGCTTATCGAAAATCCACAAACGTTATACTGTGTCAGTTACACACCACAGATAAGATAATGTTTGGTTTTCATTTATAGGGTATATTAGAGTAGTTGATTGATGTGTGATTTTGTATTACTTCGGTTTACTTGTGCAATGTCCGTTTTGCACGAGACCGCAAATCGAATGCAATATAACTTTACGCAAGAAAAGCAAAATACACAATCTAACGAATCAACTGATTAATGCAATACTACTTTTAGTCTATACCTTAAAGAAAATGACAATATTTATTTTCAAAAACATTTATATAACATTTTCTTTCGAAAACATTTAAATTACAGCAAACGGCTTTTTCATTTGAGTAGAATTGCGAAAGTATATTTTAATGTGTAAACTGTCATTGTGTCTATACTTTAAGGTTTATTTTCAAAGGAAATTTAACATATGCTTATAGTTGGCTCTTTGGTCATCATAAATATACAAAGCGTCCAATTTCAGACTCATTGTTGTTGCTGAAAAACTCACCGTTTACAAGAAATTTCCTATCCCGCTTATAAACCGGTTGGAAAAGCATTTTCTTACCAGTGACGGCATGCTTGATAAGCAGCAAACTAGAGTTGCTAAAGGGTTAGAGAACTGGGCAAAACGTTACGTGGAGGCTCGGTTTTCCGCTGTGCAATTAAGGTTTTGAATTTATTAAAAATATATCATGCATTTGTCAATTCATTAAATTATGTATGATGTATTTCAAAATAATATTCACAAAATGTTCTGTAGCTATAAACGATAGGCAATATACAAGATTAATTTTTACGTTTTATCAGAAGGCCCGGTGGCAACGGGGAGTCCAAAATTGAAGATGGATTCATCAGCTACAACGAAGATACATGCTCGGGAATCATTTTGCAAATGTTTCTCGAAAACAAAAAAGCAACTGCAGAAGAAGTCAGTCATTTTCCAAACATTAAGACTTAGTGTTTCACCACAGTACAGAAACCATTAAGAATACCCAAACTTATTTAGTTATGAGCAAAATGTAATTATTGAAGTAATCCGAATACTTTTAACTAAAATGACGTGTTATTTAGTAACTTTTTATTTGTCATTGTATTTTGAATGTTTTAAAGCTTTACTGTTCCTGTAATGCTGTATCGTTATTATTTTTTCTAAATACAGATATTAGAGAAGTCAAAGTTAGTTATCCTTTCATGTGCAACACCGGAGTGCGTCGTTCGGAACGAGGAAACAGAAGAAACTCTTGCGAAACACTATTTTGACAGTAAACAACACGATAGCCTTGTTGGATTTCTTGACGCCAAAATAAAATCCGGACAAAAGTTCCTTGCTCAGGTAAAACGATTAACGATGAAACCACCAATGATGTTTTTTCCTGTCCGGATTGAAAAGTCCGACCCTCGGGCACGCTCGCCAAGCCTCGTTACCGGTTTACGCACGTGTCCTTGGATCGGATATTTCGTTACGGACTGAAAACACATTGTGGATATAATATAATAACTATATGAAAGTAAGGAAAGCAAACTAATTGATTTGACATTGTTGTCCATGAGTCCTACAGACTGACAGTGAATAGAAATACATATCATAACTGTAATAATGACTCGATTGTAACATAATCGTGGTACAGATAACACATTTCACTTTTGTATGATAGATATTTGATATGATTGAAGTAACAGTTTGTTTCAAACACGTAAACGTATCGATTTCCTAGCGCAAAATGTCATTTATATGATACAGATTACAACGCATTCGAAGTTGTTATCCGGAACACACCATAAAGAGGCAATAAGTGAGGCAACAGGGATAAAGCTGGAAAATATCTTGTTTATCGAAGCACTCACGTCTTTGGAGACTGAACAGCAATTTTCCAGCAGAATCCAGTATGACTTTGTTCCTTATTTATACAAATATATATTAACCAGGATCTGGCTTGCTGTATTATGAATGCACTTTGTCGAATTAATCCTGATTACAATAGACAAAACTTTTTTTTTTCGTTTTCAGACAACATTTGCATAAACAAGGTGATGCCCCAAGCTTGATATTGATTCAATGCGCAGCCGGTGACGAAAATGCCAATCTCATTGATTGTGCTAGATTTGGTGTCCTTGGTGAGATGGAAAAAATGCACGAAAGATTGCAAACAAAAGGAAACATCCATTGCGTTATAGTTGTGCAGCTTCCAAGAAAAGCCGGAGGATGCTTTAAAGGATTTCAGGTAAAGAATAAACATGGAACTTAACACAAAATAAATTTGAAAACTGTTGTAAGACAAAAGTAAAAAACAACAACATGTTTGTCCCAGCTCTCCTCTATAACTTAAATATCACAAAATAGAAAAAAATGAAAACTCAATCTTTTGTAGTAAATATTTATCGTATCCTTCGACAAAAAGGGGCTAATACAATGGCGATCAGTGGTAGGTTTACCATGTTAGACGAGTACAATTTGATGAAAACTGTAGAATAATATCACTTGCAAATGGCCGTATTCTGCGGTCAATATGTCGGAGGTCGGGTCAGCAAAGTTTTCTTAAGTCATGAATAATTTTGTGTGAATCAATAATTGTCTGCGCAAAAACGCTTGATTGGGTTGACCCAATTGAAACGCTATGAACTTTATAAGATGCGCTGTACTATTGCAAAACCTCTTTTTGCTTTAGAATCATTAAGCAATTTCAATTATCACAATCATCCTATTTTATATAGCTCTGTGGGTGCGAGAAAAGGGGAATGTTATTTTGTTCATGTTATACTAGAACTTGCGTAACCAAATTATGCATTTAAATAAAGTTAGTTAGCAAATTGCACGGAATTCATGATTCCATTGTTGTGTTAGTTATAATAATGGTGACATTTTTTAAATTTAACAGATAAAAACACGTCTTTTTGCAAAGCTAACTTAATGTAGTTGAAAATTCATCTATAAAACCACGAAGACTACAAGCAAACACCGATAAATAATAATGAAGAACCTTTTTAGACAAAAAACAAGAGACACAGAACATGTATCATTTCATCTAACTGTAATCTTCGTAAGAAGATGCTGTGCCTATAACTATCCAAAGTATGGTAACGTCAGTGGCAAAACAAGATAATGCGTTGCAATAATAAGCAATAACCAACGTGGTACAAACTGATATCCTTTATCCTTTGGAATCCAGTGAACGGACGTAGCCATGATGTCAACTAGCAGCCTTAATATAAAATGAATCAAAGCAGTTATAGACGTTGGACAAACTTAACAGAAGCAAACGTTTTTAGAGTTTCATAAGTTCATTAGTTTGTGTCATGATAAACACATTATTATTGGCATTAATTAATATTAGGTGTATGCATTGTTTTTAAGATGTGTTTAAACACTCTAATCTACAGAAGGTTACACATTATTGAAATCTAATCATAGATTTATTTCAAGCATGACTATATTTAATGAGGACATAAAAAATTAGCATAAGCTGGTGCTCAACAAAGTAATTGGAATAAAATTCACACACAGAGTCACCTGGTTGAACAAAATGCATTCTTGCAAGATACTGCGTATTATTTCCCGCATTCAATTGGCCTAATGATATGCATTAACTGTATATGGAAAACTTACCATGTAGGATTGACATATGAAAGTTCATACATTAATATCCATATGTCTACATACACTCGCTTCCACATAGAACTTTGAAATTACAAACCGTACTGGTATACTGCTCGATTTTCAGTGCGGTACTTGGGAATCAGTTCACATAGATGATTTGCATTCCGAAGACATAGAAACGCCACAACTTCATGAAATGCGAGGCATATCTGTGAGTAGCATATTCACAGCATCAACTTTACCAACAACGAGGGACGATGAATCGACATAGTAAGTGTTTACTCTGCTAAAATAAACTAAGTTTTAACACTATTTATTAAAACTTAATTGCCTTTACAAAAATCACATAGAGAATGGAACTCCATATAATTCGTTCGACAAATGTGTACCTACATATACATTATATTTCTTATTTCATGAACTGAGTTATTATGTTAATGAATTGACACCGTGTATTAAAAAAAATGTGTGTTTGTTAATATGTATCAACTGATGTAAAGAGTTACTACTTTATATCATCGAGTACTGTTTAATTCAAAAGTAAAATTTATATTTAGTGTGAACGAAGATGTCTACATCGATGTTATAAACAATTCACCAACTGCACATGAAGAACGTCGTGGTGACTCAGAGGTCAAAGAAGAAACCAACTCGGAATCGGAAAGAGATCAAACACACCTGGTAGAGACAAGCCATGTTAATTCGGAAAAAGACGGATCGGAAACACCACCTAATATGGAAATAACTGATTTAGGTAGAGGTCTAGTCGAAACATGCAAACAAGTTCCAAGGATAAGAGTGAAAGGTATCGTCGTTCAGTGTGTGCAATCTGCCGCCGCAATGGTGAAAGACATTTCAGACTCTTCTCGCGGCACTAAAAGAGTCGAAGTTTTGCTAAAGAATATCAATAAATCATCAGGATTTGGTAAGATTTCTCAGTTACATTTTGTTTTATTTAATTCGATGTATTTTGATCTAATGTATTATGCCTCAAAAAGCAACTACGTGTGGGCTGGTTGGCTTAAATTCGAAGATGTACATCCATTCACATTCAATATTATTATAGACCAGAATGACTTTCTTCATGGTTTGCAAATGATCCTCGCAAAACTTCTTACTGAAAAAGAACAGTCAGTTGAAACGGAAATGATGGCTAAGGCTTGGATGTCAAAGGAGGCAGCGGCAACGTCGAAAATAAATAAAGCAGGCACATTAAGGTATCATTTTATTGTAGTTAATAGCTGTACGTAATTGGAAGAATTTCAGTTCCTTACGCAGATTGATCTGTGTTATTAACTTCAAAGTTATAGTAATAATGATTTGATTTGCGTAAAGCCAGCTAGAAGTAATACGAGTTGCAAAAGTTTGAGCCCACAAAATTAAAACACCTGAATAATTTTCGCTCCCGTACATACATAGTAGCCACTTCTACATGCATTCCATTGACTTGATCATCAAGATGTCTTCTTTTTAATGTCATTTGCTAATACAAGCATAAATGATTAATGAAATAGTTGTTAATGGTACATAAACCGACCATTGATGTAACTTCCTTTAAATAACACCGTGTGTATGATAAAAAATAAGCAGTGCACAAATGAAATTAATTTATTTCAGGAATTCTTGCCACCAAGTAATGTGCGCAAAAGTTACACCGGTTTTTGCTGGCTTGATTGCCTACTTGGATACGGACAAAAACTTAGATATTATTGAATCAAAAGATACATGGCGGACACAACTCTGGTTAAAGTTTATCAACACACCGAGAGCAATAGATATCAAGGTTTGACAATCATATATTTTACAAAATCAATTTGAAGCCCACAGCCATAGTGTTAGTTTAAATAAAAACAGAGTTTCTATTATTACAAAGATTGTTTCTTTGAATTGTACATATTCGTTAAAGAGAATAAGCGAAAGTATATCGCATTGTATTATTGCATTTTGCCCTAATTATATCTTGTTAATAATTGCTTGGTCAATATTCATATACTAATCGTAACGCTATAGAAGTTTTCAGTTTAATCCTCTAATTATTGTGTTAATGTAGATTTATACATTTAGTTGAGTATTCAATATAGTTTTCGCTTTAAGTTAATCTGATCGTTTTAAGGAGACGCTGAAGTGATCGATTTATCTGTGCTAAATTCATTTTGTTCTTAACAAAAGTAAACATTTTTATTTGAAAAATATGTTGTTTAAATGTTTTGTTAATCTTATCATGTTATATGATAGATGACAATAGCAGTTTAAACAATAGATTTCTTTTTACAGATGTTTAATCTCATTGTCACTTGAACATATCGTTACATTGGTGAACTTTTTTAGTTTGATGACATTCGATCAACACAGGAGGATGGCCAAATTGCAATCGGCTCTTCAGGATACGAGGGACACTTGTTTAGTGCCACATTTCCATTTTCATGGGTAATATCTCGGCATATCGATGCCATGCGACGCAACTTACACTTTAAAAACCTTTCCGGATGTACAGGTAATATACCCATTGTTATCAAATATGTACATGCCTGAACACATCTAATAAAGTAAATCCCATTTAATCGTTTGGGACGACTATTGCTTAAGCATTTGTGGGTACATAACTTATCAAACTGTTCTAAGGTTACAAATGTTCATACAACAAAACCATTCAACTATTTGTATGTAAACACAAGGCTAGCCTACTAATAGTTAAGAGCCTTGAGTTTCACAAGCGCGTACGCAATGCGACAATTTTGAATGGCGTTACAGCAGGTCCTCATCGGAATTTATTAATTACTTCATAGCTCTTTTTATAGATTGAAGGTCATCTTTCCCAACAGTTGTGAGCGCCAATCGTGATCCAACTATATGGAGAAATTAGTTATAACACATGAAATTATACGCTTCATGTGTCGTTCATTACCGTTAATTATCTAATCTTAAAACCCCCCAGCTAATTTAAGTATCGAAAATAAAGGTCTTGTCGCTCTGATCAATAAAATATATACTTAAATAAGTCTAGCTCGTTCAGATCTCACGATATTCTTCTTGAGTGCAAATACTAGACAAATACTAACATGATAAGCAAACTAATACAAATTGCTAATTTAAAAATATCAACATTGAGGACAGGATGGCTGAACATGGTTATGTGACTCACTGTGTAAAAATCCTTAGTACCCTACGTTCACTGAAAACGTTTACGACTAACACTTGCGAATTGATTCCTTGCTTGCAATGTAAACGCAACGCTTCAATAGGGAAACAAATTTTGACAGTTTGTCATTGTAAAGTAACATTAATTTAAAATTGAAACAGAGGTGCAAATATAAATATGATATACTCAAAATCACGATAACAAAAGTGTCTTATGTTGTCTTCCTTACGTAAGTCGATGTCAACGATGTCATTTGGTAAGTTTTTTATGTTCTTGTTTTTAGATAATAAAGACAAGACAGTCACGGACTGCAAAGCATTAACTTTGAAAAGTGGTGTAGGAAAAGCCCTGTATGGCATTGAAATTGATGACCAAGATTATCAAGACATTGTAGACAGCTATGTAGAGGACTATTTGCACACGCTGTACAACAGCGACAATGATATAGAGTTTAAGGTATGTTAAGTTAATGTAATGTATATAATGTATATGCATTTCTGAGAATGACAACATAATACCTCGTTAAGTAGAATTTAATTATAAAAGTGATAAAAATCTGCTATAATTATGGAAGTATTTCAGCTTGTTCTAGAAGTTGTCAGGCAAGAAACAATGAGAAACATCGAAGAAACAAAATCTCGCTCGGATATTGTCGGGAGTCTTATCTGTGCGCACCTTGCCGTTCAAGAATTGTCTTCGTCATTGGCTGATTTTAGATTGGTCAACTCAATATGGCCTGACTGCAGCCCAGCTCTGCAAAATATTCGAAAGGAAAATCCAGACAATTTTCTAGCCTCAAAAGAAGCGGGCATTGTAAGTTAGAATTTTAGCTATGTAACGTATCATAAACTGTGACATTGCACGTTTTTTAGCCATATGTCAGTTTATATGGACTAATTAGGCATTGAAGTTCAACAATATGTTGAATGTCAAATGACTAGACAGTTTTTTACACCTTTTCTCCCACCTCAGATAAGTAGATCCAATAATTTAACCATGCTAGATATTCTTATTTTGCCCACGGGCGAAGATAAAATGCCCGTATGAAACTTCTTTTTAACGGTCACCAAATTATAATTTCTTCCCTTGTTGAAGACTGTCGTCAGTAGCATCAAAGAAATCTTGTCTTATGGTAATATTAAGAAAGCTAATTAATTATTTCTCGCTTCAAATGTCATTATAAAACAGTTTTCACGCACCACTCAAGAAATAATGCTTCATTTTCCTTAGAACTATTTAAAAAGAACGATTTGACTATTAACATTAACTGGATCACTGCGCGCGTATCCATGACAACCATGTGCTATCTCATATCCATACGCAATTATTTTCACTAAGCACAAAAGAGTTACAGCATGAAATACATTTTTAATTAATTTTGTTAAACTGAGGTGGGAGAAAAGGCATCTACCATAGCCGCTTGTGTAAGATAGTTTCATCCCGACCCTCGCGCAGTATGTTTTGCGGAAACTCGGTAAACCTCGTTTCCGCAAAACACCATACGCTCGGGTCGGAATGAACCTATCTTACACTCTCGGTCATGGAATATACTTATAATTTCCAGCACAACTATTGAAATGAGTCATTATAGCATTTCATTGTTCTTTTTAACAATTTAAGTAAAGAAAAGTATTACTTTAATTAATGAAAACCCGAGCCGGTTCAATTTTCAATCATCAAAGTATAATGGTATCGACGACATATGACGAATATTTTGTCAACTCTCATTTATTTCGTGTATGATTCGTGACTCCTTAACGCGGTGCAAATGTTATTTACTACGAAGCGAGGTATTGGGCACAAATTCATGCGGTGTGCGTTAGAGGCAAAGATTGTACTTGAAGACAATAATCATGTCGGCATATATATTTGTGATACCCGAAATTATTCAGAGTAAAATGTTTCTAAGCTGTGCCAAATACATGCGAATTCAAATTTAAAATTATTAGCTCAAATAGTTGATATGCGTAAGATAAATTTGGTATAATCGTATGTAAAGTCAGACGAATATAGTTGCTGACGTCATTACAGTCAGTGATCCCTTTCTTCGACATTGAACAAAGCCATCATGAATTATTATGAAAACTACCATAGTTCTTATCAATCATTTAAATTATCAAATTGTGATGTACGATTTTGAAGAGCGTCGATTAGGCAGAGTCACGGTTTAATGATAAATGATCATTTTTGGGGCGATATTTTGATGAATTATCAGAGACGCCATGGTCATCATTTTACGCAATTGCCGATTGTTTCTTAAGCGTATTTTTTACAACGATTGTGAAACAAGTTATTATAAGAATTATAATAATTATTCTCGCTGATACAAAAATGCTACGCGAGAGTGTGGTCTTGTGTTGGAGGAGAAACTGGCACTCGGGGAAAACTCATTTGCCCAGTTTGGTGACCATAAACCAAACTATCTTGTTTAATATCTAAAACCCTGAACAACGTGCTGGAACTATGTTAATGTCATTGTTATATTCAAACTCTTGCCCTTTAAATTTAATCTGTTTAAATGTTTAAACAGGCTAATAGTATGTTTATTTATTTATTTATTTATATATAGTTTCTGACATTGTCATTTGTATACACCAGATCTTTCCCGCGCTTTGTCTTATGATCGAGAGTCTAACTCCAAAGCAAGGCGAAGAAGAGATTGAATCACGAAAGCAATGGTTAGAAAGGGTTAACATTGTTAGACCAGTAATTGAAAAAGTGTTAAGTTCACCAGAAGTTGGTGCGGATATGTGTGGGAGCAGGATTGTTATACAGGCAAAGTAAGGCTTCAAGCAAAATGATCTAGAGTTATTTTCATTGACATGGAAACAATGCATATTTAACATATTAAGTAATCAACTTACCCTGACATTAATGTGTCATGATGTTTGTTTGTTTGGCCTGTTAATGGTTTTGATCCTTGTGCCACTAAACACGATCGTAGAAAATTGTGAGGTCACTCAGCCTGACCATGTTCTTGTATTTTGTTTGGCATGGTTTGGCGTGTTCAACATTTGTTACCTAACTTACACTTTGTCATATTTTATGTTCACATCTATTTATATTGTTATGCACCAGGCATACATGGAACAGAGTCATGGTGATGAAGCTGTTTATCGAAAATATTTGTATCCCACTTGATGGCGTCACAGACAGTACAATCACATGGAAACGATGTGGACAACTTTGGACTGTGAGATACTTAATATACATGTACTAATATAATTCAAGATGTAGTTCGTGTATCACAGAAAATGACCTATATACGTTTTAATATCAGGCCTACTTAGGGTTGATGTATTCTCAATATATTTAAGTCCGGATATGAACGGATTGGAAGAAGTCGCTAGAACCATAGTAATTTATCCAGTTTTAAGCTAGGTTTTGAGCATTGCATAGTAATAATACTATGTCCTGAATTGGAGTCTTTGATAATGTGCCTGTGACAAATCTTTAAATTGGTATATTTCTCATCAAAGAATCATTTAAATTTCCTTAGTTTTTTATATTAATTAATTCTGATGTATAGAATAATAACTTTGAATTTGAAATAATAAAAGTGTAATGTTATTGTGTTTTTTCTTGTTATTTAAGGTTATGGGGGACAACCTGGATTGTACGACACTGCCTTCTTTTGTAAAGGTTGAAAAGTTTTTAACGTTGTGCAACAAGAAAGCTTTTCAATTCTTCTACGGGTAAGTTTATATGCAAATTATACTGCCTTGAGGAATGTAAAATCTTAAAAATGCATGTTCTCGTTCAAGTATTCTAAAGTCAAAACAGTTGTAAAATACAAGTTTTGGTGTTTTTCGGATTATTTCGAATTAATATTCAATGTAATATAACGTGTTACATCATCGCTTTCATTGCACAATTTTAAGAATAAAATACAGCACACTTATTCACGGTGAGTAAAATAAAAATGTTATACAGTCGAACCCCGATGGCTCGAACTTCCAGGGACCGGAGAAAATACTTCGAGCCTCGCAAATTCACTAGCGGGAATGTTTACATTCATTTTAAAGAAATCGTTCCTTTATATCAAGTTCGAGCCAACGAGGAGTTCGAGCCAAGCCAGTTCGAGCCAACGGGGTTCGACTATATATATATATATATATATATATATATATATATATATATATATATATATATATATATATATATATATATATATATATATATATATATAAATAATAACTTTTTGTGAGCAATATTGAAATAAATGTTATTTTAACAGTGTTGTATATCTCACCGAAACAGCCGTCTCCCGTAACCGTATAAAATCATATCTTGTTTTGTAAATTTAATTACTTCTATTTGAGAGTTTTAAAATGTTACAACGATTGAGATGAGAGATATATTTACTGAAACTAAGTCACTATCGTTGTTTTGTGCGACTGTGGTCTTGTGTTGATGGGGAAACCGGAGTAACTGAAAATAACTCACTTGTTTGGCTTGGTGACCACCAACCAACCTCACATTATATTTCTTTTGTTTATAGAACGGATCTAAAGAAATGCACAGAATGCGGAGATGAGGTTAAAACTCCACCGGTTTTCCTGCCTTGCTCTAAAAACCATATTGTCTGCGAGAAATGTTATGAGGAAATTCGAAATGAGAAACAAAACAAGTGTAGCACTTGCAAAGAAGTGTTTCCAGTCGATTGGGAACCAACCGACATTGAACAAAAACGGTTATTGGAACTTTGTTTTATGTTTAATTTCACATTAAGCTATGTTTGTCCAACCGCATCCGTAATATGCCATTTACATTAAAAGTGTATTCCAATATTGTACATGTCCGTTGGCAAAAAGCATATTGGGGTCCGTCTAAAACCGAAAATTACGAAAGTTATGCAGGAATAACCTAGCATACCATAGGTATTTGGCTTACCAAAACATGTTCCACGAGTTTACCTTTATCAAGTTATCATTTACAATTGACTTTGCACAAAGAGTCCAATACAATTTCACAGAATAGTGTGAGTCTATTATACAATCATTGCATACAATTAATAAGTTCTTGTAATACTATTCGTCAAATCATTGGTATAGCATAGATCCAGATTTAAACCGATAATTTCAGGTTTAAACACTAAGTGATACGACCTTCATTAGTTGTAATTGTATTTAAACATGTAATTAGTAGAGCAAACGCATTCATATTTTTTTCATCATTTCAGTGAAGAGAAGCGAAAACTCGTTAATTTTCAGGAAAAATGCAACTCTTTTCTGATGGCCGTTATATCACAGCTTTGCTTTTCTGAAAACAAAACCCCTTGTCAGGAAATTATTGAAAAGCTTTTTGGATATATAACATGTTCAAAAACAGAGGGGCGATCGCATTTTACAAAAGAAATGACCATGTTTAATACAGGGATTGACAGAAGTCCGGTGTTCCGATCTTACCTCATACAGCTACTCGTGAGATGCAGGTCAATGCGTTATATCTAGATTTTAGTTCATTATACATCACAAAAGACACATCATTATTAGCTTTGCGTTTAAATGATATGAAACGAGAAACTATTTTGACTATTTCAAGAAGTTTTGGACATCTTGCTTTTGACACAGTGTTAATCATCGTGACAAAGACCAATATCTTTTCCGTTTGATAACACATTTATCAACTCTTGACCAAACATTACCATATTTGGGTTACGTTAAACGGCAAAGAATGATATCTTTTAAAATAAAATGTTCAAACGGATCATTTTAGTTCCTTCGTTGTGATACAGCATTCATGTACATTACGCCTTTTCAAAATGTTGTCTTGTAATATATAAACGTTTCGATTGCAGTGAAGAGGCTGTAACGAAACATTTACAACAGTTCTTTGATGGAGCTGTTCAGTGTATCAAAGACAATGAAGTTGAATATTCACCGGCTGATATAATCGAACTGTGTTTACTCTTCATACAATGCATAGAGGTAACATTACATATAGGATTATGAGATTTTCTAGATAATGTTTAAAACCAAACTTATGTGTGTGAATAATTTTATCTTTTAATTACGTGGTATATATGCATGCAATTGAAAAGAAACATAAAACTTAGACGTTATTCGTTAAATGTTTGTTTTGTTACGTTTATATTGCTGACAAATGTTATACTGCTAACGAGATAATGTAAAGACTTGACACAATCAACCATTTCCAGAAGATACCAGTATATATTACAATATCAGTTATATTTTGTAATGGTCTATTAAAACTTACAGCAAAAAGTAATAAGAACATTTACTTTAGTTACGTCTTATATTACATCAGGCAACATCCTTTGACAACTTCTTACTCGCGAGAGCCCATCTGCTATAATATTGTTTGAAAAATTTACAGCTTACAATAGTTTGCAAACTAAATAAAGAATGAATAAATAAATACACATTTTGTTTTCATAGAATTGTTTACCTTAATGCGGAGTAATATTTTTTTTATCAATATAAATTGAGAACAAGTCTATTAAACAGGTGTTATTTAATATATTTTTCGGGGTGGTTGTATTAAACAGCACTTATTTAAAAACAGCACAATCACTTCTTTTTGACCATGCAATGGTTTCAGGTTAACATATTTTACACCTTATCTCAGTATGCATCTCCTTACAAATTGAAATAATAATTGAAAAACAAGCTTTGCTTGAGATTATTCAACATTGTTCTATGCAATATGGAATAAATATGATTATAGAGTTAGGAAACCGTATTGGGCCATATTTTTTAATAATTTCATGTCATAAGATGCCGTTATTATTAACATATTAACGTAAACAGGGATTCAATCAAATAGAAGAAAAATAGTCACTGTAGGCGTTGTGTTTTAAACATATAAACTATTTATTTTACAGGATTCGCTCATGCAAAAAGCCTACATGGAGAAAAACAAATGTGAATATGCAGCTGAAATTCTGAATAGCGCTAGAAAGTGTATAAGCAGCGATGAATTGAACGTGGACATGATATACAGCATTGCCAAAGCTAGAACAGGATTGCGTATTGTTGCTGATTACATGAATAGGATAGTGAAAAACGGCACTAACCCATCAGTTGTTCCGCAATCCGAACAAGTTATGTTTGATACGGCAAGATATTTGTGTAAAGAACAAAAGTCAGGGCATGCAAGGTCAGTGTTTCATAAGAGTTTCACGCTTGACATACAAAGTGTCGCTGATTCAGAAATATCCTACATCTAATTTCAACGGTATTTTTGTTATAATACGCGTAACTTAGCTACAAGCGCAAGTATAAGTACGTAGCCCTAATGTTTACTTACAATCCTAACTTATTCAATTGAAATAAATAATATTAGAGTTGAAGAGATTAAGGTTTTTAAAAAAAATGGCTATTATTTGTTAAATATGTTGTCAGATGCTTCACTTTACAGTCTATTTATATATTGTAATTACAGTCAGTTTCTTGTCAAGAATCTGTGCCGAACATACGGGCTTGACATATATATGTCGATATGCGGCTCCAAGGCAAAGTTTTTGAAATGGATTAAGATTCACAAGGAAAAGGTACGTACATCTTATGATAAAATTATCGACATGAATCTGAGTGATTAATGGTAGACTCTAGTTAAGAAGAGTTATTGCCTGCCGGTCAGAGAATGTCGTCATGGTTTGCCTCATCTAAGTGACTCTTCATGATCGTTTATGCATCACAAACAATGCAGTATAAGTTCTTCAATATTATAAAGGTATTGTCAAAAGCATAACAACAACACTATTATCGAAAAAAATGTTTTGGTTCATTAAAATGCATTGAAAACAAGATGGTCGTTTTATGTCACACCGATAAGACGCTAAGAAACAATTATTTTGATAGCATGTTCACTTTAATGCCATGAACGCATAAGTGGATTAAACCCTTTTCCAAAAGCTCAACCTCACACCAATCCCAATATATAGATGCAAGAAATAGGCGACATGTAAGCCGTTATGTGTAAAGAACACGGTACGTTTGCAAATACATTGTATTTCCACTTAAATACAGACAGTCAGCTTACACAATTATTCCTATTTTATATGTTTTAACTTTTAACAATGCCTTTGTTGAACACTGACATATTGCTTCATTCAGCTCTACCGATTGTTTCAGAAAATGTCGTCAGTGGACCGCTTTGTTGTTTGTGGAAAGGAGTATAAAGATATTCGAAAATGTATCTTAAGCTTCCTGCACGGCGAGAGATGTCTTGAAGAGATATGGCGTGACATCATGGTAAACATTATTAGATTTTTATTTAGCTTTATGGAAAATGCTCTACTTTTGCCAAATATTTTATTCAAAAGATCACGTGTTGACGTCATATAGGCTGTGCTTAAGCAATAGATGGACGAAGGACTGTTTGTGTAATACAAACAAGATATAGGGATGTCATTATATAATAATTCATTCTATTTTAATGTTATTTCAAGACTTGAAAATTTGAGCTGATATTTCAAATAAATTAGCATTGATATTAAACTTATCTAAATATTGTTTTCAAAGAAGACAACTGTTCCACGCTTAGCTAATAAATTAGGTTAGAACACTCAGTATACCCTTTTAAAAGTTAGCTATATCAATCAATTATCAACGCATGTAAAGTTATTGTTAGTAAAGGTGGAAACAAGTCAATCTTTCAGTAGAATTCACACATACATCCGTATTGACATGCGACTGTCATTCAAGTAAATGAGTCTGTCATGAGTCAAGTTAGTCTGTTTGAGACAATTATTTTGTTGTTTTTTAATTCATTGAAATGCTAAACGAAAAGGCATATTTTGTGTTGTTTTTTTGTAAAAATAAATCAGTAAATCTGACTAATTAGGGTATAGCTGATTATCCAAAATGGTTCTATTGTTCTGTTTGTGTTACTAATAGTTCAATGTTGCAAGCAAACGTACAAATAAAAAGTAAAAAAAGAGTAAACGTACGATTGCAACAAGTTTTAAACATAACAAGGAATTTGGATATTTACGTTTTATTTTATTTACGTTTTAGGAAATAACGTCAATGTCGAACATGCGAGATTTGCTCGTTCAACTGTCCATATACAGAGAAGTTACGGGTGTCTGCGTTGAATATCCTGCTAAAGAGGTAATATCATGAAGTAAAAATCTTATGAAGGGTTTTGATCTTAATTTGTGTTACATGTGATTCTCATATTTGAAATAAAGCTAGCATTCACGACACATGGTGGGTTTTGTTTTAAAATTCAATATTCGAAGCAATGGGGCAATAATCAAATTGGCGTATTTCAATACATTTTTACGTTTCCCTCAAAAGTGATATATATGTATACATGAACGTGTCGGTAGGTCGATTCATCCGTTCGTTGGCCTATCGGTCGATCGGAAGAACAAGTATTGCTCGCATAATTACTTGAGAACTATTGGATCTGTAACCATGAATCTAGAGTGGTAGCTTTCCCTTGACCCAGTATCCCACCCTATGTTTCAGGAATCAGTAGTTAAAATGTTAAAGTAAGTGTTAAGGTCACGATCTATAGTCTTATGAGCGATAAGTCTGCACACAATTCATCAACGTTTATGGAATTTTCATAGAATAGTGTAGTGTGTGACCCCATTTACGTTTAAGGTCGTAGCCAGCATTTATTTGTAAGTTGTTGTTGGCCATACTTGTTTAATTGTTTTGGGTGTAAGTAAGTCAAAGTCTTCGATGACACATACTGTATAAGTAAAATCCTTGTATTTTCAGTATATACGAGATAAAATTATGTTTTACAATGAAACATTGTGTATATGTTGAGCGTCACTGGTAGATCAACCAGTTTGGATCTTGAATCAATAAGATATACGACTTGGTCTTCAATTGTTTGACACCTTTCTTCAATGATTTTAAATTTCTACAAGCATTTATTAAAGAACACACACATTTATTCCATCTTGCAAATGCTTCTGATAAAGCGGCAATTGTTTTAAGTTCATTATCGTTGCAACCTATGTATGCCTTTGGGCTGTCTTTGAGTCAAAGGATAAAAAATTAATAATTGATAATCAATCAAATATAATTATTTCAGCGAACACAACAGCTGACAACTTTCATTGAAAAGGATTATACTTCAAAAGTGAAGGTAAATTTCAAAGTGTTTGTTCTAAGGTTCGGCGACATTGAATTGAGGCATAGACTCAGATGTCTTGATGTAGATATCATATTCAGTCATATATACGATATATGTGTGGAGATATCTTACACACTTTTATATGCCGACAATCACTATTGTTAACAATAAATAGAAAAAAATCGATATATTGCATAACAGTAATAATTACCCTTCTTAACACGTCCGTTGAAATCAATTTTGAGCTATTTCTGAATACTTTTTAGCGTAGTTAGATTTTATCAAAACTGTTGAAACTTTAGGAACTCCCATTTTGAAAGTATCAGTACTTATAGCATAATATATAATCGAAGACAGCATTGTACACGCATTCTTTCAGATATTCTCAAATATGAAGCTAACTTAACATTGCACGACTAATCATTACACTAGATGGACAATGGCGGATCATCAAAACAGCTTTGATACTAATATCAGTATATGAATAATTATGAAACCTTTCCATAATATGTTTGTTTAGGAAAGTACCGTGAAGTTGCTGAGGAATGAAATACAGCCACTTATTCTGCGCAGCAGGGCAGAGGACAGTGTCAGAGCCAAAGATCTAAAATGTCTGATCATACATTTTTTGCAAAGTCTAGAGAATGTTCAATGGGAAGGGACCTTCGTGTTCACATTCGTTTTACTCTTAAATGGAGAAAGCAATATACAGGTATAATTTATTAGGATATACATTTTGAGCCTGGTATATTCGTTGTTAATGTTTTATGTCCTTGATAGTATCACTTATATTCCTTTTACTGTGTATAATCTAGTACTGTTGTCCTTTGTAAGTTGTAAAGAGAATATTGCCGTTGAATGGCTCGAATTTATTTCCTCTTTAATAAGGAATGGATAACTTTGCAAGTACAAACTCTGCACCCTCCGGTAACAAGTTTGTTTACAACATACTTTTCAGTCATGTTTAGATATACAAATGATAAATATTCATGTAAAGTATTTTTGGCTAAAATCAAATTTATTACTTCTTTTATTTCTGTTAAGACGCTAGAAAAATGAAATTCATTATAACTCAAAAGAAACAAATATTTGCGCATTCTATGAACTTTTATTTTCACTCAAACATCACGGATCAAATGCTTCTTCATAACCAGAAACTTAAAAATGAGAAAGTCCCTATATTATAGTGTAACTATTATTTTTTAAGCAATACAGATGGACCGTATAAACGCCAATTATCGGTGTGAAAAACAATTATGTTTTGATTGTGAACATGATGAAAGAAGATATTACGCGATAAATAATACCATGTATTGTCACAGGAAATGTTCCTGCCGACGATGCCACAAGATGACAGAGAAGACGTCAAACAGGCAATACAAGCCCTAGAAAATGAATATGAAAACACAACACTGTATTGTACGTACACAAATGAAGCCCGTGAATTAATATTTATATTTTTAGTAAATGCCAGTAACATGGCAAACAATAAATGCCAAAACAGTTTTTAATAAGAATTTTTATGTTATCTTTATAAATTGACACAAAATACAGTTCGATCATATTGATATAAAAGATTCAACAGCCATTAAATGAATAGAATCACGAGGTTATGGACTGAGTATCAGTAAGCTAAAAGGACAAATAATATATTGAGATAATCGAAACCCACTTCACGGGTAGCTTAAACTACAAGTACAAGTAGTTTTTTAATCCTTGCATATATTAAACGATAACTATATGATGTCTATTTTGTATTTTACAGGTTGTCCAAACGGTCATCAGTACGCAATCGGAGATGTAAGTATGTTCAGAACGAAGTTATTCAACTAGCCTGCAGCATGTTTTGACATTATAGTTGTGCAAACGGTGTATATTAATCACTTATTATAACACAATTAGGCACAGGGATCTCATACTTAGTACGCAGGTTGGTCATGACTAGCAGAAGAACACTTCTGATTTTGATGTTGATGAGTCACAAATGAAAGTGGTGGTGGTTTCGAGCTGAAAATCTGTGTCCGATCAATAACCGAAGAACGCTCGGACCAAGATACCTTATACTTGGTAGGCATGTTGGTCATGACCAGCACATGGCCCCTTCTGCGCAGCAGAGCAGAGTATGGGATAAGCTAAATAACGTATGCACGCTTGGACCTTGGAACCGCAGACATTTTAGTCTAAAGGAGCACTACCACGGATAATACTTTCTGATAATTGATACCAGGATAATTATTTTGGTTCTTCATTCTTTTTAACATCCTGTTGTATTTCTTTCATACCATTTTTTCTGTTCCAGGATTTCATAAAAAAGTTCTTGACAATTGTTTTACATCATTTCAAGAGTTCACGTGTACAACAATCTCATGAAAAGGATAAAAAACGCGAAATGGCATCCACTTCATCTTGCAATGACTTATTTTTGTCGTTGTCATACTTTGTTCTTTAAAATGCATGGAAAGGTCGTCATGAAAATATGTGTGAGAAACTAAAGGCTATCCGGTCATATAAGTCCTAAAATTAATTGCTACTGTTTAACGATGCATAGCGTGGGTACTTATCGTGTTACTCTGACAGCGCATGTTTAAACTTGCGATTGATACTATAATGACAATGCTTGCCATGGTTACAGTACTCGTCATATTTGATTGAGTGTGCAAGGGGTGCACTAATTTGTTTTCCCTGTACATAAACAACTTTAATGTAAGGATATGTGACTGAGAATTAGCCTGACAAATCTGACATGCCCCCATTCATTCAATGTTTTCATGAAAAGAAAATTAAAATCCAAAATTAAATGTGAATTAGTCAAATTGATTCTCTATCTAGTAAATTGTTCTTATTTTTTCGCTGGAATTTGAAAATATTTCCACCGTATACCTTCTCAATTATGACGTGATTTGTTTGTTAAGTGTAGATATCATTTGTCTTCATTTTTTCGTATATAATTGCTAAAGTAAGTTCTTTGCTTGTTTATTAACATATATATTATTAAAACCAAACAGTTTTGTCTTCGACAAGATTGCCTTTGTATGAGAGTCATAAAACCAGTAACACCAAAGCCCGGAAGGTATTAAATGGTAGAACTCTATAAATAACTTCTGGCTGTTGTGTTTACAGACCAACATAAAAATGCATTGCTATAGTTGACACTTGTATTACAACGAATAAGTCGTAATAGTTGTAACATGTGTTACAAGTATATATTTTGTCTAAAGGGTGCATACGCATTCATTTTGCTAAGAGTAAAACATGAAATGAAAATACAATTTTTATCCTTCGATTGTACATTTATCATATTGTATAATTTTGACAACAAAATACTTTCATATATTGCAGTGCGGACGGCCTTGGACAGTTGATAGGTGCAGAGAATGTGGTGCAGAAATAGGTGGTACAGGACACGTTCCTCTTCCAGGGAATAATGTCGATGACTTGTAAGCTTTTGTTTTGTTCTGCATTCTTGAATTTATATGATTATGTTATCAAATATATACCAAAGTATGTGTTGATGTTTTAATTTGCAGAACGGACCAAACAAAGTCAGGGCATTTACTTGGGCCATGGGAAAGTAGGGGACCACCTGTCCCTGAAAGGAAGCTGACCGTTACAACATTGTCAATTACTCGGATCTTTCTTCATATGGCTCTTTTAGGAGGAGCTGGACGCAACAAAAGGGTATCATTAACCATTTATTTGATAAATTGCGCTTTAAGCAAGTTAGCTCTCATTATCTTGTATAATAAATTAAAGCATGAACACTTTGATAAAATCGCTACTGAATGAAAAATGAGTTCATTTTAATGGATAAGCTGTGTTTTAACCGTCACTGATTCAAATACTTGTATTCACTGTTTCATAAGGTATGTCAAAACATACAATCGCAGAGACCATTGCCGGTAAGGTATCTGATCATGAATATGTGTGTTTGAGTGCCTGGTGACCCCGTACCATTTTGTAATCCTTTGAAAGCATAATGTTGGCAGAAAATGAAAATTTGAAAAAGCGAAAATGAAATTACAACAAAGTCGTAGTCTGAAAGGCCACAAAATATGTCTTTGAGGTTAGATTTGAGTTGAAACATGAAATATACAAACTGTAATATTTATTTGTATGATAACTTTCGGTCATTTATTTTCAATATAAGGAATCAGCAACGAAATACCTTTCAAATGCTACGAACATATATTAAAATGGGGCTGTCCAGGAAATAGATTTTATGCGTCGACTTGCTTAAGTGATATGTTGCCTTTTCTGTATCATATGAAAAAAGGTATATGAAAAGAGAAGACCTATAAAATATTAATAACGTGACTTATTTCTATATGATGCTATTTTTAGACTATATGTGGTATTTTCAAACCGGAAATTGATCCTGAAACTGTCGAGGACTTTTTATGGAAGCACATTCAGAAGGATTTTGATGACTTGCAGCAATCAACAAAGCTTAGTTTTGATGATACCGTGCTTTTGATGCATTCGTTTATCAGTTCAATGGTGAACAACAAAAGTGTCGGTACGGTTTATTATATGATAATTGTCATTGGTTTCTAAGTAATTGGAAATGTAATGATATAAATTGGTTTGCATGATTCTTGACCTCGAGTTAATTCATACCTATTTCTTCTGTTGTTACACGCTTTTAAGGTGGGCATATTAAAGTTTCCTTGTGTATTCATCCGTCCTTTTGTTTATCGAAACATGTGGCGCGCGCATCTTACACAAACTGATAACACTTTTTATGACTGTTAAGCGCTTGTGCACTTCTTTTTTGTGTTAATCCCACCAAATAATTGTAGAGTAAGACCCAATTACTTTGTCAAAAAGAACATAAATAACTGTGTCACACATATATCATTAAGTATAAGTCTTTACAATTACCGAAATGTTAACCAGTAACTTAAGTTGTGCGCGTGGTGTTTTCTTTGTTGCTGCATCCACTAAGTACCTTTGAGCCTGCTGAACTCGTTCATATCTCCAAAGTTATATCATCCGTAGTCAAAAAACTGTGCAGGGTTGTTTACTAATATTTCAAATTGTTTACATGGGGTTGTATGAGATGCTTCTCCCACAAACGTCATGGCTCTTAACAATATTGACACGTGCCTTTCCTACTCACGCGCGACATTGGGACAATCATGGCATGGATACATTTATAGTTGTTATGTGTGTCAAAAGGCTTAAATAATAGGCAGATCTTGTAACATAAACAATTATGATAGACGAATAAATTTGAAAGGTAAGGTGTTGGCAAACCTTTCTAAGATCAGTCGGTTCGAGTTCATTATTCGATATACTATTGTATATTTTCAAATAAGATATCGATTCTAAATTCAAACATATGATATATACATTAACAAAATGAATCTATGTTAAACTAAGCGAACTTGTTCTGAATTCGTGCTGTTTCCATGATATTGATACTTATCCTGAAACGATATGTAAAAAAAAGTACTATAGTCGATAAAGCGAGCGTGTTTCCAATTTGATTGGAATTCCTGCTTCACCAAGATATTTATACCTATACTGAAAACTTACTTCCTTTGTTGGTTTTTACATTATTTGTTCCTTTCTTTTTGTGCTAAAGTAGATGAAGTGTGAACAATTCATCCACCCTGGTTCAATAATGCAATCGGAAAGTCTTACAAGGAAGACGAGCGTACCAACACATATTGGCTTACATTAAATCAACGCAATAACTTGCTTCAGGGCTTGTTTAACATGCCAAGACAGATCGATCCGAAAAACTTGCCAAAAAACTTTACAAAAGCGAAGCCACTCTTCTTCTTTAAAATTTTGGAAAATCCTTAAACCCTTTTTCTTCATGAAACACAAACTCACCTTGTAACATGTTTCACTCCCTGACATCACCATACCTGTCCTATATTACTCCATTACGTGGACCACATTCTACGTTTTTTTGCGGTTGATTTTATAAGAAAGTTTTCACCACTAACACATACTCCGCTAAATTTGAAATGTCTAGAAATATCGTCGAACACAGAACAGTAAAGTTTATTTTCACTAATTTGACAAAAATGTAAATGGGTGATGTTGGTTAAGAGCTTTCGATTTTTTAATATTTCAGAATCTGCAGCGTTTGCACCCAACAGGGCACTACTAACGAACAAGAATGATCGACAGGCGTGGGAAGTACTTTTCACGAGAGTAGCTTTAGATGACACCTTAAAGGTTACAGACTTTTGAACACAACATGCAAATAGCCCACCTTTGAAACGAATAATTTGATATCATCATTTTTGAAACATTAATTAAAACAACAGTTCAATACTTAGGGTGTATTAAAGTGTGAATGTAATGACTGGGAAATAGTTTCATAATTTTCAAACGTCCTAAAGATCGCCAAACCAAATCAATGCGACGATAGATCCTTGCAAAAATAATGAAATATACTGTATATAAACGACATATACAGAGCTGTTATTAATACATAATAACGTCTGTGGCTCGTTGTCATAGCATAACATCTAAATTAAACGAAGCGTGGCCAAACGTGTTTGTATTTAAAGACAATGTTATCATTATTCAGAATGTGAACGAGATCCTCGGAAATTTAAACAAAGAAGTTGCAGCTGATGGTATATGTTTATTGTTTCTCAGTTCATTTATTGTAATAATTGTCGTTACTGCGTTAATTAATCTTAGTTTTGCATACCTTAGTAATGCCCTGGTGAAATGTTGAAGCTTTTGTTCCAATTTGATATCAAAGGCAAGCATAATTGTATAAACATCTATTATAAAATGTACTTAAAGTATAAAACAACCATATATTGCAGATCCATTTCACTGCATCATTCACGACATTGATAGGACGAAGGGAACGGACGAGCCGACTAAAATTGCTGAAACATCTAAAACATGGCGCTACAGAACACCAGTTTCAATAGAACATCTTCAACAAGACCTAGAACAGAAGAAAATCGCAGATAAATTGTCACTGAAGATCTTGAGCGAATTTCTACAAGAGGTCTAAACTTTTTATCATACGTCAAACTGTCAAATAAATGCTTTGTTATTTTATTTAATTATATAGTTATTCCTTTTCAAGATGGCTAACTGAATTATACTTTAAGCCATTGCCTCATCATAAGCATTTGTACTGTCAAAAAATATTAAGAATATTTATCTCACCTGATGATTTGATAACAATAAATTATTCCTTAGCTTTATATTTGAAGTGCAAGGTATACTGTATGTAGTGTGCGTATGCTTCACAAAACTAGCTTTAAATTACCATCGTTGTTATATCATTAATTCCAGGACCATGCACTACAAGCCTTACGATTTGTGCCAAATATAATGAAACTACACCGAATTCTTCTCCAAAAATACAATATGAAACTGGACAGATCGGCAGCAAAACGATGTACAGTACGGAACATGAAAACAGGTTCGATTTCTACTGTTATCGCCTTAAACCATTGTTTATGTTGAGGTTCGTAGGTTAAATTTCATCTCTTTTTTCAAGAGTGTTAACATAATGTAAACTACATTAACGACGATTAACTGATCATACATAACACACATAAAGGCATAACAGGCACTAAACATGACACAATGTCAATAAATGTATTAAAACGTAATATGAAATATAATATATCTTAAAGTATGTACGTTACCGTGCTTAATTCTACTAACTTGATAAGCGATTTCATAATTTGTTCCATGAAGTATTAAGTCGGTCTTAGTACATGCAATCACTGTGGAATGGTATCGTTTTCTGATCTGATGTGATCATTTTATATTTGTAATTAATAAAACCTTATCCTAGATAACCATTCCAACCCATTATGAAACCATACTCCTACAAATAATGTTCAGCATGAATTTTTAAGTATATACTTGTGTTTTCGCAAGTAAATATATTGCCATTTGTTTAGTATGACATTGCTTCTACAATTACTACGTTTAAGTTGAATGAACAGCTTTTTTCTTATAGTGTACTCTTCTTAGCATAGAGCAATGGTGTCTGTTTTATGCCGGTCAAACTCTGATTTACACTATCAGACGTCTAGATTTTATTTTTTCATGGAAACTGCCTTTACATTAGTAATTGTTTATTTCCTGTATGTTTCTTTTACGCTGCAATTGGAATACTAAAGTATAAGTTTTATGCAATAAAACAATTAAAATTGCAGATAAAGTAGCCGGTACAGATACAGAAACACTTCTTAGGGATTTTTCTGATGCATGGGAGATAACCAGGCACTATCTGCAAAAACACGGTACAGTGAAATGCATATTTTCCTATAATTTGTAACCT
This sequence comes from Mya arenaria, assembly GCF_026914265.1. NCBI lineage: Eukaryota > Metazoa > Mollusca > Bivalvia > Myida > Myidae > Mya > Mya arenaria. Next base: position 31,317,435 of record NC_069131.1, read on the forward strand.
ATTTTTTAATTTTGATAAGGCGTCTTTTGTCAGAGAAAATAATTACATTACGACACTGACAATCTGAGTGACTTGCCATAAACTGTTTCGGCTATCTGAGTGCATTTCTTCCATATAGATGTTCCGAAAAATATTCGCAAGTCGCCTTCTTTTTAACATCCCTCAAAATAAATGTTGCAGTGTGTAACACAGAAGACCAAAGGCAAATTGTTCAAAAGGAGTTCTGTATGAAGCCCATCACAGATGACACGCCTTTATCATTCTTTCTTCCGGCAACACATGGTCAGGGACTCTGCTCCTATGCGCTTATCGACTTCTTGTTACGAAAGCAAAACTCCTTTCTTGACGAATGTGGACTCGGAAAAAGGTACTTATACATCCTGGTTTAATCGATTGATATGTATGTGTATTTATTATATTGTCTCAGTGTACAACAAAGAGAATTGCAGAGAAATGTTTTCATTAATAATTTACTTATATCAAAAACACATTTGCTAAACTACACTCGGAGAATGTATATATTCTTAATTTGCACGATGATTTTAAATGCTATTTTTCCTAGGTTATAAATCACAATTTTGAGTTTGGAGTTTCATTCATTTATATGGGCGTTCTATTGTCTTAAACACTGAGAGAGTATGTACAAAATTATATTCGGATTTGTAAAACAATTTAAAGCTAAAACACTGAAAAATACGAACAGTTAAATGAAGCTTGCCAAACAAAAAGTGCATATGTGTTTGGTTCCAATCATTTACGCTAGAGTAACGTTCTATTGTTGACGTCATAATCATCAGCCAACAACTTCCGGAATATTTCTACCTAATTTAAAGGCGATATGTAGTTTAAAAATATTGTGAAAATTGACTCCAGTGCAGTCGAATGAGATAAAAGACGATTTAATAGCCACTTACATTCTTGTAGTGTCAGAATAAGAACTAGATCTCGTCTGACTAAAGACGTATGTTACTGAGTATTTACAACCAAGAATGATTGCGCGCGCTTATCCCATTATACAATGATGCGAAGTAGATTTTTTATTTCGTCTTTAAAGGTATACTTAGTTAATGCATTTGGTATATCCGACCCGGAATACCAAGCTCTGTTTGAGTTTTGATTAATAATAAATCATGTCTGTTTCTGTTGCGGTCCACCAATCTCAACTATAAATTCGAAATCTCGGAACCCATGTGCTGTGTTCTATCCTAGCCTGTCTTTTTATGTCCAGGCGCACCCAGTTTTACTTGACATCGAATAATGTTCATTATGTCCGATTTTCCGGTATAAAGTCGATCTGCCATTGAACATTGATATTAGTACAGTAGCATTTGCTTTGTTTCTTTCCTTAGTATAGCGACTATGCCATCGTACTGCTTCCGACGGTTTGAATTTTCTATACATCTTCTGAAGTGTATGGGTAAAAATAATGGCGGCTTAATTCATATTATGAAATCATATTTCTACATCTTCTGTCTTCACCGAGACGACAACACTACTATCGATAATAATATTTTTATTTCACATTCAGTATCAACTTGTTATTACTGATTTATACGTTAAACCGTGCAATAAGTGGTGTGCGTATACTTTATCCGCACTCATTGCATGGTGTTACAGGTTCCCTTTCTGATATGAGTATAAGTACAATAAGGAAAACAAAGAAATACATATGGTGTAAACAGTAAAACAAGTAAAAATAAATTCAAATCAAATGAACATGTTTTATACTCAGAGATGAATAACTATCATGCAAACATAAGGCTGACTCGGGTAATAAGTTGTCATAATGCCAAGGTTAATTTTGATTGCCAGATGAATAGCCCAATAGTAATAGACTTGTGAAACTTAAAAATACCCCGGTGAATCAAGAACATGAGTTGTATTAAGGTTAATATTCTACTTCTCGGGCACTTCAATAACATAAATGGTTAAATAACCGAAGAATGTAGATGTGTTTCTTTATTTCTTTTACCTATGAAATGTCAACAAAGTGATTAGGTTATACCTTTTAGATAATGCTTTTTACAGATGTTTGTTCATATATAAAGCAATTTACAAACACAACATACACAAAATAACATAGGCAGGAATTAGTGTATACAGGCAAAATTAGCAGATAAATGATGTTCTTTGTTTTCGATGCATAATAGTAATTTGTCTGTCGAATTTGTTTATTTCTTAATAGGAAAAGCGTGAAACCAACTGGTTTGACAACTGCACATTTGATCAGCTATGACCACGAAAATGATATCATTCCATTGATAATTGCCAATTGCCAAAGCACATTCGTAATTGGACAGGAAAACCGAATTGAATACGACTTCGAAGGGTTGCAGAGGCAGCTTGTAGACCAGTATCTGATATCGAAGTCCAATGTAGACATCAAATCCCACTTGAAGGTGAGGCAAATATGCACTTCAATATGCAATTGCGATAAGAATATGCTAAATGTCAGATAAAATAAGGTTATCGACAAACATAGAAGTGCATTTAGTCATTTGATGTTCCTGCCAAGACGAAATACCTCGTAAAAGAGACAAACAAAGGCCATTTTCCACCTTTCGTTTCTTAAATTATTATGACATCAACTGCCACAAACCAGTTTGGTAAACATTATCGTATACGGTGTAAAGATGAGAACGAAATATCGCAACATACCTTAAATATATGCCAGCAAACATAGTCTGTGATTATGAGAGTCGTTCAAAGAATTTACAAGGTTAAGCAATTATAACAACAAAACACTTATATTTTATTGGTATGTTTATGCCAAATTGGCAAAATTGTCAAAAGCAAAAATATCTAGACATAAGATTCATTTTACGAAAAGATATCCAGAGCTTGATTCGTCTAATAAAGCAATCAACATTTGCGACTGACTGTGCCCCTTATGGAGCGCAAACAAGGCGTTCTGAATTTTAAAACTTATAATAATAGTTAAGCTGCACTTTGCTGACAATATGCTATAAAGCGTTGTGTTGTGAATTGATAAGTTCACTCCTTTGACTGACAAATAGTGTTTTTCAAAAAATATTTTGAAGTGATTGGCATACCAACATGCTATGGTACTACTCTTCGCTATCCATACATCGTCGCCCTCTCTTCAAACTGTAATTGTGCTTATTTTTTTACCATTTTTAAATCATTTGTCAAAAAATGTTGAGTACTCATTTCGTTAAATCTCCAAACAGAATATTTAAAGAAAAATATTAGGTTGAGGAATAGAAATGTGAAAAATAACTGATTTGAATTAATTAGTTAGGTACACTTATTCAGTTCAATTCTGATATATATATGCAAACACGCCACTGAAAACATTTGCAATAATACAAAGGACGGCTGTTGATATGATGTATGACCAAAAACATCTGTATTAATTAATGCCTTCGTATTTCTTTTGCGCGTAAACGTATTCAGGAAAAAAGTAGAGAGTAAGGGTGTCATTATATATTAATGCTAGTTTAACGGAATGCCATCTAACCAGTAAGTGTTAAGGTTATGTTCCTTTATGGCAGTGTTGGTTAACAAACGTTTTTCCGCTTATAGTTTCTAGCACATATTCTGTAAACTAAATGCCGCCTCTATGATAATTGTAGATCGATACGATGCAATATGTAACAGAAGTAACAAGAGCGGATGCGTTTAAGTCTTTGCAGGAGAAAATACAGCAAGTAAGTTGGCATTTGACATAACAGTCAGTTCAATAAATATTTATATATATGTATATTATATGATATTTATATAAGTAAGTAAATTGTTTATTATAGTGACATGTGTACATAGCATAATTACATTTCATAATGAATAGTTTTACATTTACACCCGGCCCATCGAGGCTTTATGTTACCTATATATCGGCAGTATATGAAACATAATTTGATTAATTTCATATTGAACATAAGTTGAATTTTACAGTGCAGATATACAAACAATCAAGTACTATTTTACGTAGCACCAATGACTGGAATTAAGATAGAAATAATCAATCGATTATGGTGCAATTATTGCAAACTGATACATCCAAGTGATACATACATTGTATACAATGATTGTGTAAGAAATATAATAAATAAATAAAGATGTTTATGTGTACAATGTACATCTGCTTTTAACAGTAATAATAGAGCGAATACAAATTTATCAACATGATATCAGAAGTTAAGAGAATAGGATGTTTCGTCTTTTACAATATATTTTGCTTATTGTCTGACATGGTTTTGCATTAAATGTGTGATTTTTCATAAATCAAACAGATTTAACAAGTCATCATTGGACAAAAAATGTCCAAAACAGGTGGTTTTATTAATTTCGTACATTTGACATTTAAGAACAATATATATATACTTTCAAATGTATTACCGTAACATACCTGCACCCGTTATAAAAAATAAAGATGCGTCCGTCTATCATTCCAGGTTGAATTAGGTGAGGAACACAAGCATTCTATTATCCAAGAATTGCAAGATTTACCGGACCTGTGCAATTCGATAGATCAGCTCGTCGTGACTATAAACTTCCTTCGAACATTGGGTGGAGATGCGAACATATTTTTGAATATGTTTATGACAAAGACGCTCCTTTTAGAAAAGACTGCCTTGTGTAGCCAAAAGGTACACCTATTCGTAAAAAAAGTATTGCTTAAAGTAAGTGGATCTAAATTAAGCATGTGATGTCTAGCGAAAGAGCATTCAGCGAGATATATAGAAGCAAAGACGAAGACCAATAAACCAGTAAAATACTTGGAATCTTCAGACTGTTATGATAATGTCTGTTTTAAAAATTTGATAAAAACGTGCGAATTTCTTTCCGTGCCTTTAGGTACATTACTTAATAAAGTTTAGTTTCAGTTTTGCAGTTAAGATGCACTTTTTTGCTACTATGAGACCAGAAGGGTTTTTGAATGATAACTTAAACCAATATGTATATATCTGTATATACATATTTACTTAGAAAAGAATTCTGATAATTTCACGCTTTTATGTACTGTCTTATTCTTGATCCGTTTTGATCAAACGCTGTGTGTACTATCTCAAGCTTTAGATATACACAAGTGAGACACTTGAGTAAAACATCAAAAATGTGTGTTACATGCCTTGCTATAAATTGCATTGTGTTTGACCTTTAATCAATAGTATCGATGATCGATGCAATCTGTCAAAGGATGTTTTTTTTTTCAAAATTCTGTTTTTTTTCAGGCAAGACAAGTTTGCACACTCGGACACGTAAGATCTCTGTGGCTGCTATTTTCTCTACGAAAGTCGATGCTGATGGTAGATCGCCATTTTCAACATGATGTATGTAAAGCGTTTTAATAGTTTCGTTGGTTTATTATAACCGCGTCTGGTTTCATAAAAAAGTAGCACTAGCAAATGTATGTGTTTGAGAATCACTCAGACAGTCGCGTTGGTATATACCGTATACAAATACATTATGGACCAAGCCTGGTTTTAGAATTAAAATGACGATCACTACTTAAGTATGATTATGGTCATGATCTTATGACCATATGCAATAGATATAAACTAAATACTTAACCTATAAAATCAATCAAGGGCAACTAGTCTAGTGGAGTCCGCCTTTCAACCAATTGGTTGTCGGTTCGATCCCACAAGGTTACTTTATCACAGCCTCTGAAAAGGGACTCAAGTACTGGTTTGTCCCCACTTACTTTCTCATAGCCTCTCAAAAGGTTTTACCCAGGAATCGGACTCGAGAGTGGTTATATAAACTATCACAGCTTTCGTCATAATCGAGCTGAATGAAATTTGTATAAACTAAACCACCGAAATGTGTTGTGTTTGAAAATCCAAGTGTCTTTAATTGGCAGCTGCAGCTAATTATATAAAACTGCTTCTTTCTTACAATTTTTCAAAGTTAGCCAAAATGTTAAAAAAATCGCAAATATGTAAAAATTCTTTACTTCTTACCAATCAAATCAATTATATAAACAATTTAGCTAAAGGGCAACCTTTTTACAGCTTTAATAGAAAGGTTTTATATCATTGACTGCTGAAGAGTTGATGTGTTGAAAAGATATTTAATGCGAACTTAAATACGCCGTTTTACTGTTGCGTTACTGTATAATAGTTTGCATAACAAACCAGACACTTAATCAACGGCATCTGACAAAAGAACAAAATTACCTCATTTGTGTTGAAACTAATAATAACATATAAAAAATCTACTTGATAAAGGTGGTGTTTGAGCATATCGATGATAAATTCCATCAGCCGATACCGGACAACGTGAAAAAAGAGTTCGAAGTTTATGTAAGGGGGCTTCCGGAAGATATGCATGCGCAGTTTGTGTCGTTTGTACATGAGTGTCTATTACTACATATTGCCACCTCAGACGTAGGTCGCCGGGATGATCCGGATTATGTTGACACATCTGGGACAAGGTATGCCATATATCTATGAGCACGAAAAAAAGTGTTACACAACGAGTAACTCCAATGTATAAACGTAAATAAACATATAGAATTAAAAATACATGTCTATGTGGAATTTTTGAATCTTGTCAAATTAGGTACAACAATCAAATAAACATAAATTTAAAATACCAAAGTCATGGTAGGCATTTAAACATGTGTTCAATATATATATATATGAAATATACAAATTAAGGGTTCCCTCACATTTTATGTTCATATTGTTATTCATTTTTTTTGCAATAACGTCTACCAGTGAGTTTTAATAAACACGTGATCTTCTCCATTACAGTCTCAGAGATACATTAACGAACTACAATGACGAAAACCCCGATGTTCCATTTAATGAGGTCTTGGGAAACCTTCCAAATGGACTCTTGCAAGTGCACACTGTTTACGCTTGGATCGCAGCCTATATTGAGCTCACTCAAAAGATGTATATGACACGAAGACACGATCAAAGGTTCTGAAATGCAGCGTAAGACATTTTCAAAGTGCTATTTCATTCCACAGCATAAAGTATGCACGTGTTCACGAGACAACAATGGTTACAGTTGAACATTTGTATAATATTTAGGACTTCATATATTGCTTTTGGTTGACCTTTTCATATTTGAATATTATGTAATTGCTATTGGCTATTTTGTGGGCGTTATTATCTGATTTGTTTTGTATTTTCATATGATATATGCTTATTATTCGCTTTCATGATTATTTGCACTTATTGTTTTACCAGACAACTATTTTGATCACAATGTATTTTAGTATTGATAGTTTTGGCACATCTGTTTGAAACTGTATTGCACTTTTAATAATGTGGTAATTTGTAAAGGGAAGGTTACTGTTGATCATTGTGTAGTTAAACAATTTTGTAGTATGTGTTTGATGAAAACTCCTAATTGAATTTGTCCGATGCTAAGACGCGATTCTTTTTTTTATTTGTTTGTATTTTATCACTTGCAAATGAAACATGGTGTACATGTATGTGTAGTGTACTCTGTCCCGTGTTTAATATAAAAGATTTTTAAATACATGACTTGTAAATGCTATCGCGTACTTTGTAGTTCCTGTTTTATACGTTGTTTTAGCTGTTGAGAATGTTATTATTGACTGAATTGAAGTTTGGAAATAAAGACTTAATATTGACGTGACTATATGTAAGAATGGACTACTATATTTAATACGTAGTTTACTGTTATTTTGTTTTTAGGTTAATAAGTTCTTTTGAAACAATAGAATTAGTGCGTCTTAGTGTTGCGATTTTCCATATTATTACAGTGAAAATAACAAACTATATTATTGTGGGAAAATACACATCTGATATTGTAAAATATTTGCTATAACTTGTGATTGTTATAGCATAGTGTTTGTTTGTTGTTGTTTTTTATTGTGTGTGCGCTTTTCTGTGTCTTCTTTTTTATGTATTGAGAATCGTTGTGTTGTGTTGTTTGACCCTGTAGTTTTTACTGTATTATGAATGTTTATATGATTGTATGTTTTGTATATATTACTTTTCTGTATGTATATTTTGTATATGAATCCATTTGTTTTGAGCATGTTCCTTGAATACCTTTGATTCATTAGCATGTGATATTCGATTATTAACACATACTGTGTGATATAATGACATTAACATAGTTGAGCTAGATTAGAGTGGTGATGTTTCAAAAATGATGCTTTTTATTGGTTTGTTGGAAGAGCAGACTAGTATAATCTTACATATAGACCGCCTTTCATTTTGATTGACGTTTATTTAATGATGTTACAAATTAATTTATAATTATTTTTAATATGTTTCATGTTGAATTGCTTTTGTTTTCATTTTGTAACGCTGTACATACTTGGCTTTAACATAACCTCATAAAATAGTTAAATGGTATCTTGATGGACTGTTAAAATTGAAACACAATGCACGTGTATAAGATATGTACATAGTATTGTTGATTTGTTTATTTAAAGTATAGGTTTTACTTTGATTTATAATGGATGCACAAATTTCGAGATACATTCAAAATCAGGGTTCGTTATAATTTTAGAAAAAAGTTGTTACGATATATTTGAAATATTTGCAAGATTTACTATTCGATTGTGAAACTGCAACAGATTTTGTTTTAAATTGATATGGCTTGAAACATACCTTGAAAAATATCCTTCGAATAATATGCAGGCTCTTATTGCAACACTTGAAGATCCGTATCAATCAATAGGTTTGGTGTAGGAAAAATTAGTTCACATTAATGTTTGGTCCCTTTGTTGTATTCAGAAATCTTTTATCTTAAATATTTTTACATGATGTTTACATATTTATCTTGTTATATTTATTGTGTACATTTTACGTCTTTTATAAGTTGATTTTGTTTTAAACTGCAATTTGTCAGGATAAAATGTCATCTTTTACATGAAAAACTTGCTTTCTTTTCAATCGTACTCTGAACATAAATTATGTAGATTTGCATTCCAAATAAAAAGTTTGTGTAAGCTTTATTTCGTTTCGAGTGCACTTATAGCGTGTAATATGCTTAGAAGGATTAACTGAGTTTTTACAATGCAATGAAAATTATTATGTTAGTGTACGATCGTGAAGTATGAAGAGGTCGTTACAACTTTCATCGCGCTGACCTAATGTTTTCTTAAATTGATGAACTGTATTTCTAGGGTTTATGATTGTGTCTGCATTATATGTTGCTTGTTACATATCGGTTATTATTATATCGTATGCATTGGTTGTAGCTGCGTAGTTATCAAAAAGTATGTTATTATCTTAGACAGATCATATATTTATATTAAAGCTGATATGTGACAAATTTTATGATAAATAATGATGAACGATTGTCATTTGTATCCGCGGTTGAATGTTGTTTATTAAAAAAACTTCAGTAAGCTTTTTCCTGTTTAGATATTCAAAATTTTACTAATATTTAAGGTTTACAAAGCATAGATTTTCATTTTGTAACATTCGACTTTCGGGACAATTTGGGAAGATGTCATTTTATAAATCTACTTTGAGTGTTTTAACAATTCTTTGTTTCCCTGACATCTTCGTATTTGTTTAAATGTTTGCTTTATTTATATACATATTTTAAAATACGTTACTAAGTTCGTATCTAAGCCAATTGGCTCATTATAATTGTGTTGGCTTTCTTTAGTTGTAGTTTTCTTTTTATGAAAGATTTTGGCTTCAGTTCATGTAAGTAATATCACACATGATTGCTACAGAACTATCAAAAGCTTCAACAGATGTGTTTTACATTTTATAATAATAAAACAATAGTACTTATTTTAAACATCATGCTATTAACTGTTCAAATCAATTTTAGTTCACATTCTTTGAAAGAATGTGCAAAACTTAAGCTAACATGGATTACTTTTCTCCCCAGCACTGTTTGATTTGATAAATGTCGATATACCTTTGTACTTTGAATATTAGACCCAACACGTTCTAGTAAGAATTTTTGTCTCATTTGTTTTAGATATAATTTATTCATCCACTGCTACTAATCAATCTTTTGTTGTGTTTGGTTCACACAGTTACGAATTATCGTTTTTCTACTATATTTTCTGCATTGCATGAATGTTTTTCACCAAAATATGTTTTGAATGTCAAATATAAAAAGTGGCATCAAGCATGTTGATTCGGTATTTATATTTTTAATGATGCATTGTTCTTCTCCGTGATTATATCAACTCATATCGATTTTAAATATATATGGTACTCTCAAACATGGTAGTTATAAATTTAAAACAAAAAAAGTGTGTCAATGGTTTTAGAAAAGAGACGTGGATTGTTTGTGATAAGAAGAAGTATAATTAAGATCAAACACACCATTGCAGTGATAAATTCATTGCATGCTATGGATGGTTATACGTTTCTAAGAAACTGTATAAGTGTGCTTTATTAAGCCATAATTCTCATTACTTATCATTTATATTGTACGACGTATGACTCTGTAAGAAGTTGTTATACTTTTATAGAGCCATTATATGTCCTCATTTTTTTCATGCATTATTTTGGTGGCAAGCACTTAATACATCTTGGATTTGATTTTGATAATACTTCTTTGCAATTCGTAAATATGCTAAAATGTCTACATTTAAATCTTGGCATACATACCATGTTTGATGTTTACAATAAATCATTTTACATTAATGTGTTGTCTTGTTACCGGCCCCCGATTAAGTATTTGAATATGCATTATTTAACGAATAAATCAAAATCCCAAAATGCCGTTGATCACATGCACATTTATTAAATAGTAATATGAATGTCTCGAGCAAAACTTTATAAATGATACTCGAAGGAAAACATATTTTATTAAATAATTGAAACAAAACTTAAAGAAATTCTATTTTTTTCGAATGTTTCGAAACATAAACAGTTCCCGGTGAGTTTCCCAAATATGTTCCTATCATCCACTACTCTATAACACTCAACCGAATAATAAAAGTTTAAATTTCATTTTTTTTTCTATTCCCTTAAATATTGCCTGATTTGACCATAAAATATGGACATCGAATATTTTTTCCATATTAATTACACACTGTGTTTTATGGTTCTGTATCACACAGTAGCCTAGTGTGCATGTGCAAAATCAAACTTCGGCAATAATACGCATTCGAAATAGGACCTGTCGTCGAATTTAAATTTGTTTAGAAAACTACTGCTACTTCTATTTCACATATTATCTTAAAGGTATAAAAAACACAATACTATGATGTTGGTCCGTTGATCTGTGGGATAGTGCCACTTCCCGTTGCTTGTGCAATAAAATATTGCACTCGACATTCCGTCTCGTGCGAAATGGATTTACCGACTAACATAATATTCCCGATTTATTGCCTTAATCAATTTGCTCATCAGTGGTTCACGTTTGTGTTTGCAAATACTATTCTAACGACTATCAATTGCACATGCGTCTAACGACTGATCACCCGACATCCTTCGACTATAATATTTATTTATGGGGATGAATATCGTTAAGTGTTCAGCATGTTAGGGGTCACCAAGGTCTGGGGGTATACCGGGGATAGCCGGGGAAATGGGTCGTGTTTTTACCTTCCAGGTGGTCCCGCAGTGCAGGTTGAATGCGGTGGTTTTGACTTCGCACCAAAAATAGCGGAGGATGAGCCTTACCTATGTTCCCTGGGTCGCGGGGGTATTTTGCGGACATTTTACCAGCCGCTCGTCCCCGCAGTGCGAGGATTTTACCTGGGCTTGGCTGGACGGAAAGTCAAAGTCCCCGCCATTCCCAAAACCTGGGGGCGTGTTTATAATTGACTGGTGCATAAGGGGAAACGAACGATCAACGAAATGGTTCTTAGATTGCTCAAACTGTATCGAAGTATTATATCAAACCATCTGACTAAAGGACACGGTCTTACCTATGTGCGGCGAAAGCGTATATTAAGGAAATAATATTAATATATATATATCAAGATTGTTGTCAAATAGAATTATTAATATCAGAACACGTTTTTCATAAAAAGTCGTAAGATTTGTTCACCGTATTTTGCATTTTTTTTGGTATTTTTATTGAGTCAGTTATTCTCATATTAGATTTGTATCGCGTTGGCAGAGCTCCTTCCGTGCATGACGTAACGTAAGGATAAAAACCCCAAATATATTTCAGTATGAACATGGTAATCAGTAAACGCTTACCTTGGCGAAATGGTACAAAACTGTTCATACACTCAACCCTCGCTATTCAATTTTATGCAAAATTTGCGCTTGGCATGTTTCGTGCATAATTTCAATTACTCGGGCAAATGCGTGCACTAACAGCTACATATCATCAAAATGCTAGTGAAGTCATTTAGATGTGGATACTATGTAAATGAAAAACAACTAGTATGCTAGAGGCTAATCTTGTTTTTTAGAGAAATTAGAACGATTAATGTTAAAGTGCGTTTTAATAAAAAAAGGGTTAGCCACGTCGGAAAGGAACAAACAGCATAGTGTTGCAAATTTTTACTACCAAACTTAGCTAACTCAAACAACTTATGATTACACAATAAACCTATACGGATTTGGTCTGGCACTAACATTCGTACTTTTATGTCTTGAATTTCCCAACTCAATTTAATAAAATAATGATTTTGTACCCAGTACGACAATGTTCTTGCCTAAAATAAACAAATATTAAATTAAAATTTCATAGAAATGCTGAAATATATGTACAGTGTACCAACTTTAGGGAAGGATTTTTTCAATATCAACGCTGAATAAAAAGAAGCCCTATTAGCCTACCCCGATTATCGATAACTAATTTACTTTCTTATACTACGCTAGCAATTGCCTTCTTTTACATTTTAAATAAATATTCTGTTTGCGTTGGTCAATAACTTGATTATGTAGTAAATATTGCATGCCTTTTTCGGACGTCATTTTGATTTAAAAATTAAAATAACATTTGCATAAAAAATCCACAGGCGGATAATAATAACAAAAACAATATTTGATAATCGGCACAGGCCGCAAAACTGATAATCGCAGAAACACTGTACACGTGTGTTTCTGTGTATAGTGTCTTATGAATTAATCACTAAATATTCATCATTAGATATATATTGGAGACAGCAACATTTTTATTCTCTACTAAAGTTGATGATATAACCAAGAATATTATTTCTAAAACCACAGGACCACAGTCATGCTTTAAGTACTCAATACTTGAATGTATCTTGAAACAAAGCATGCTTTTAAGTACCGTTTGATGTAAAGGACGGATTATGCAAGTGCGCGTCTTTATTTCAAAATTAAGCTTTGTTTAACTCATAACGAAAATACTCTTTAAGTCTAATATAGAATCGCTGTAGTTGTATCATTCCTAATTGTCTAAACAGCATTGATTACAATGTATTGTGTATGAGATAAAAAAACATAAATGAAATAAAAAATGAAAAGTCGTGAAAAAGATGAACATGATAATACTGTATACCGATGTGTATATATTTCTTGCAGAATGTAAGAGAAAAGTTTAAGCTTGTTAATAAAGACAACAACGTGCTTTTATCATGCATACACGCTACTTTGGAATGTGGTGAAATCGGTTTTGTCGGAAGGTCTTATATCTTAATGTAGTGGAATGGTTGACGAGCGAAAGCCCTAGAGTGAAAGTAGAGAAGTACGACTAAATGTGTGCCAGACCAAAGAAACAAGAGGTAAGTTCATGGTCAGAGTATGTTGATTTGGAGAATGCGGCTTTGGGCATCATTAATGATGTTAGAGTTGATAATCAGGTGGAGTTGAACAGAAACGGACCGAAACGTAGATAACTTTTTAGCGGGCTAACTCTTATCACGCAAATGCAATGACGGTTGTATGTTTAAAATATACGTTAAACATGCTGCAATCGTACGTTCAACGTATTAGTAATCATTGATCAAGTATTATTATTAAAAAAAAATGGCGCTACAATCAGACGACACATTCAAACTG